>NC_081369.1:2663271-2965354 GCF_030684315.1 Stegostoma tigrinum
AGGTGCTTAGACAGAGTGGTGCATACAGGTTATGGCTGCACAGGAGATGCATAAAGCAAGATCAATATTAGCAGGATCGGCATTATTTGAAGTTAGAGAGGTCTGTTCAGCAGTCAAATAACAACAGGGAAGAGACTGTTCTTGAACCTGTTGGTGCATGTGTTCACAAAAAAAGACAAGAAAAATGCCTCTGGAGTTGAAAATGTGAGCATTCTGAAGAAATTGAACAAACTGAGACCACACACTGATGTAAATAAGTATAGTTGACAGTCATTAGGGAAACATGACTGTAATATGACAAATATTGTGTACTGATTATTTATGAGTATATAATAGTCAATAAGAACAGGACACCAGGTGATGGAGGGTAGCATCCCATTGTTAGAGTTATGAACGGTTAAAAATAATCATGTTTGAAAAACCATGATGAAGAATTAGTTCGGGTAGGAAAGAGGGACAGTAGCAGAAAGAATCACCAGTGGGATTGGTCGAGAAGATAATTAACAGTAATCGCAATGTGGGACGGAACATTCCAGATCACATATTGAGAAATAAAGTAAAAAACTGCTGTCGCTTGAAATCAGATACAAAAACAGAATTTGCTGGAAAAGCTCAAAAGGTCTGGCAGCATCAGTGAAAAGAAAGCAGAGTTAACTGTTTGGTTCCAGTGGCCATTCTTCAGAACAGATTGTAGGCAGGAAAAAGATTAGTGTATATCTTGAAGGTCGCTTAGGAACGAGAGGAGCCATCTGCATGCATTGCGAAAGTTTTTTTTGTATTTTATCTTCATCTTAATGGAGCAACACAGTGGTTAGCAGTTCTGCCTCACAGTGCCAGGGATCCTGGTTTGATTCCTCAATATGTGACATTTGCACATTCTCCCCGTATCTGTTTGGGTTTCCTCGAGGGGATCTGGTTTCTTCTCACAGTTCGAAGATGACCAGCGTCGGTGGATTGGACATCACACATTGCTCATGGTATCCAGAGGATATGTAGGCTGTGTGTATTAGCTTCAGAGATAGATAAGGGTGTTAGGTCTTGGTGGGACACGCTTTGGAGGGTCAGTGTGGGCTTTATGAGCCAAATGGCCTGCTTCCACTCTGAACTTCCATAATTCTAATCTTGTTCCCGTGGTTATATTCCTTCCATGAAGACAGCTAACTGCTCTAGCGTACAGTTTGACTTCAAACACCAGATTGTTTTAGCCAGAAATCTTCCAAAGCCATTTGATGTCAACTGAGAACCACCTTCACCCATGGGTGGCCCGAACAGTTGCAATAACCGAGACATGGGTAAAGGAAGGGCATTATTAGCAGCTCAACATAACAGGGTTTATAAGTTTCAGGCATGAATAAGGGCGATGCAAGAGAGGTTGGAACAGCTACTTGTGTGGGTAAATCTACAGCAGATGGGTGGTGGCTGGGGAGAGAGGGGGGAGAATGGTGATCAAAAATGAAATGGGGAAAGTAACGTATTGTCGATGTTTGTAATGAAGTTCAGTACCTAACTGATTTTCTATTTGGTTTTCTGAATTAACTGGAATTTTGGTGAAATTCTGCATGAATGTTATCTAAATAGCATCATGTGATATTGATTTGCAAATGTGTGCTAAGTTTAATACCTGTTGATGAGCCTTCAGTACATTGCACAATCCTGTAGAGATGGAAAAGCTCCTTCATGCATGAGAGACCAGCAGGAGACTACACATGTTTCTGAGAATACTAATGGCTAACTGTCCTTAGACACATTCCCACCATCTGTTAAATCTGTTGTATTTCTCATTTACTTGAGAAAAATTGAGATAACTGCACGGAGGGAGGCATGCCATCACCAAGTCCCCCTTTACTTCCATGTGCACAGTACACTGGCTGTGGTCAGCCAGCTCAGAATCAGCCTGAAGGGAAGAGATTCTAAATGCCCTGTTCATGTTTTTTTTCTTTTGTTTATAACCCCATATATACAGAAGTAGTGTTTATTTTCCCCAGCGCCCATGTTGTGTGTGTGCAGGTGCAAGACTCAGTAAAAACATTACTTCTTCAAATAAATTTATTAATATCACACCACCAGTGATGTGCAGAACCCCAGCAGTGGCAATGTTCGTGTGAGAAAAATGTGAAAGGGAGGGTAGGGATCAATTCTAAACAGAATTGGAAGGGCAGATGAAGGGCCTAAGCCCCCGCGGTGCCCACTGCTCCCTAAAGGCTTCAAGAATTTCTGCGCACAACGTGTGGTCCTTTTCCAGAGAGACCCGAGCTCAAACATAGCCACGGATGAGGATCAGACAGTCAGTGCAAATGGTCCCCCCCACGGCCCGCTGCCTGGACCTGTTAATGACCTGCTTGGCCAGACCCAGGAGCAGACCCACGAGGAGATCCTGTGACCCACTTGCCCCTCTCCACACCGGGTGCCCAAAGATCAGGAGCGTGGGGCTGAAGTGCAGCCAGAAACATAAAAGGAGGGCTTTAAGATAGCTGAAAAGGGAGTGCAAATGCCCACACCCAATATCCACATGGTCATGGCCTCCACAGTGCCACAAAATAGACTGGGCTGGGAATCCATGAAAAACCGCAATCTGCAGTTCCATGGGACTGCTGTGTGCAACACCCTGTCCCTAAGTGCCCGAGGCAAAGCGGGAGGGCTCCTGCGTAGAGAACCGTCGACTGTGGGTCCCTGCCACCCAGTAGTAAATGGGCACAGCAAGGTGTGCTCAGGCAGTGGGTGAAGGAGAAGAGGCAGTTGGTGTACAGCAGCAGCTTGCCCTGTGTAAATTGGTCAGCCAGGGCTCCCTGATTGGTGCAGGTTAACAGCTTCAGTCAAGGACCTCAATATGATTCACCTGGTTCCAATCATTACACAAACAATCAATAAATTCTCCAGGTCACCTCATCTCTGACTTTCCTCCAACAGACCGAGACTGTCTTCCAACCTGAATATGCCCCACCCGCTTCATTCTTCCTGACCTATTTCCAGATTTTAAAATGAATGGCAACAGAGCAAAACTCTAGGTACTCAATCCCCAGTTTGCTGTGGAATGTTGTACATTTCCACCACGTGATGTTTAGAGCTATCAAGGGGTCTTTCCAATTACTGCCATTTCTCATAATCATGTTGCTTCTGAAGGTCAACATCATGAAACATCGTATCCATTCCCAAATGTATATTTTAGGATACTAGATGTAAGGTCATAATCACCTTATTCGAACCCAACGCGCTATCCAAAAACTCTCAGACTGATATCCATTATTGAATGAGCTAACATTACATTTGATCAATCAAAACATTTAGTCTCCATCAACAATACTGTTTAGCTATCACAGAGTCCATCTATTTTGTTTGATGATGTTGCTGGGGTTGGAATGTTTGAGCTGTTGAGAGAAGCTGAGTAGACAGGGGCCATCTTTCCTGCAGTATCAGAGACTGAGGAGTGACCTTATAGACGTTTATAAAATCATGAGGGGCATGGGTACAGTGAACTGCAAAGGACTTTTCTCCAGGGTAGGGGTGACAAACACTTGAGGGCATGTGTTTTAGATGAGAGGAAAACCTTTAAAAGCAACTTCAGGGACAACATTTTCCCACAGAGTGTGGTGCATGTCTGGACTGAACTGCCAGACAAAGTGGTGGTGGCTGGAGCAATTCCAACATTTAAAAGGCACCTTGCTGGGTCCATGTATAGGAAGGGTTTAGAGGAATGTGGGTCAAGTACTGACAAATGGGACTAGATTAATTTAGGACATCTGGTCGGCATGAATGAGTTGCACTGAATGGTCTGTTTGTGTGTTGTACAAGTCCATGACTCGACACCAGGTTTTATGCAATACTCATGGACATCTTGCAGGGGAGTAATATCAAAGAAAAGAAGAAATTCTAACCAACATCAGAAAGCAAATGCTATTCCAAGCTCAAAGGATAACTATCTTAATTTTTATCGCTTCTTAAATAACACAGGGCTGAAATCAAGTTAAATATTGACTCAAACTTTGCGTCAGCCCCATAGTTCAGTTGCATTTAAAAATGCATTCGATGACATGTATGCAGTATGTTGTCATTTTTCCAGGTTGTTGATATGTTTGAAACCTCATGTCATTAAAAATCTGTTGCAGCAGTGTGGACAGTTATTAGGAGCATAAATAAGGCAGATAGGGATAAACATTTCCCCTTAGTAGAGGCATCAAAGACAAGGTGCATAAATTAATGTTGAGGAGCACATGATTTAGAGGATTTAGAGGGTACAGAGGAAAACACAAAATAAATGTCATTTCAAAGAGTTGTGAGTATCTTGAGCTAACTGTCTAAAAGAGTAATAGACGTTGGAAACCGCAAGACATTTCAGAAAAGAATTAGGTGAGTACTTGAAACCATGCAGCATACAAGGATACAGGCCAAGTGCTGGGAAATGTGATTTAAGTAAGTCAGTGCTCAATGACCAACACACACACATAATGCCAAAAGGCAGCTTTCCTTGCAGTTAAAAAAATGTGACTCTGAATCTCGCATCAGCATGTTTATTGTTTATTGTTTAGGTTTGGGACTGTTACGCCCATATCTACCTGGAGATCATCACACCATGGTTCATGTTACCGTTCAAGGGCAGTTTCATCAACAAACATCAGACTCAAATAAACTCTCCGACCTCCACCAGCTGTGGCTCTGCAATGCAGGTGTCAGATGTTTTGATGCAACGTGTAATTTATTTAAGAATGTGATAAAAATTGTAACAATGAGAAATGAAAGTAAGCTGTTCGAATATTAGCAAAAATGTTAACTTGTGACTTTGTCAATTTTTAATTTTTTGATCATATATCATTTTTCAAAATTAGTAAGTTTTATTCTTCAGAATGCTGAACCATAAGGGGAGGAATGTATATTTCCAGAATACCAGTGCCAGCAGTTCAAACCTAGGCAGGATGTGGTGATGTATCTCACTTTCAGTAAAGGTGCAGTGCAGTTAAAGTGTTAAATAGGGAGGGCATTTCACAATATGTGGGTGTATTACTTGGAAGTTCCACGATTCAACTGGTACAGAGGAAAACACAAAATAAATGTCAGAAAGGACAGATACGGTGAAACAGAATCTTTTGCCGAACATATGAAGTATAATGACTAAATGTAAAATTAGTGTTAGGGAATTCAGATCAAAATCAGTCATGATGGTGGTGTTTGAGAGGAACAAATGCATCAGAGGTAAGCATAGCAGGTGGGTGAGGAGTTATGGAGAAAGGTTGATGAGGAGCAGTGACAGGAGGTTTACGAATGAGAGGGGAAGATGGGTTGGATGGGATGAGATGTCTAAGTCTGTGGTGGGAGTGTTAGACATTTGTACGCAGTGCTTAGTCCCTTTGGGTGAGGATCAGTTTCCTGGAGGGTCCAAGTTAAACAGATCTGGTAAGATGGAGCTGTCTCTCAGGGTGGAATGGGGTCTGTTAAACAGGAGTCAGATTTTTCATTACACAGGAGTCAAAGCAAGTTTTATTCTGATAGTTTTTTTTTCCCTTGTGACACAGAAACGTAGAGTGTAGGAGCGGGAGTAAGCCATTCCGTTCTTTGAGCGCGGTCGAATCTGTATGATCTTGGCGTATCATCCAATTCAGTCCCCTGTTCCTGCTTTCTCTCTGTATCCAATGATCCATTAAAACCTATATCTACAGCTTCCATGTAATTCACAAGAAACAGGTACATAACAATCAGAGATAATGCTCAATAATCTCAGCATGTTTGGCAGCACCTGTGCAAACACAAAGATATCGAGTTAATATTTCCTGTCCAGTATGACTCTTCTTCAGAGCTGCTAAGTTAGCTGGAACCCCCTGAAGCCCGCGTCTATAACTCAGAGTGTGATCTGTTTCAGGGAGCTCCAGGCACCAGATGACTTCTAACTGGAAATGTAAACTTCCCAGACACTTAACACAATATCAGTAAGTCACAACTTCCAGACATCCCAGTTGCACCTAGTCACCGAGTATCCAGGGACTGGAAGAACTGAGATAACAAGGTGTACTGCTAGATGAACACAGCAGGCCAAACAGCATCTTTCTCTGCTGCTTGGCCTGCTGTGCTCATCCAGCTCTACAGCTTGTTATTTTGGATTCTCCAGCATCTGCATTTCCTATTATCTCTGGAAAAACTGAGCTTCGTACAAATTCCCATTGGTTCTCGTGGTGTTGGTGAATGAATAAATTCAACTCGTGCTTGTTAATATGATGTTTTTTTTCCTGCACATTTTATTACACGACATTTTACCATGCCTCAAACTGGGCATTCACCAAAGGTGATAACAAGGTGTGGAGCTGGATGAACACAGCAGACCAAACAGCATCTTTAGAGCAGGAAAGCTGATCTTTCAGGCCTAGACACTTTATTAGAAATGGGGGTGGGGAAGAGGATTCTGAAATAAATAGGGAGAGAGGGGGAGGCAGATTGAAGATGGATAGAGGAGAAGACAGGTGGAGGGACAGAGAAGTCCAAGAGGCAGGGGTGGAGTCAATAAAGGTGAGTGTAGGTGGGGAGGTAGGGAGGAGATAGGTCAGTCCAGGGAGGATGGACAGATGAAGTGGGCAGGATGAGGCTACTACGTAGGAGATTCAGGTGGGGCTTGAAGTGGGAGGAAAGGATAAGTGGGAGGAAGAACAGGTTAGGGAGGCGGGGATGAGTTGGGCTGGTTTTGGGATGCAGTGGTGGGAGGGGAGACTTTGAACCTTGAGAAATCCACATTGATACCAAAGGGCTGCAGGGTTCGCAAGCGGAATATGAGTTGCTATTCCTGAAACCTTCAGGCAACATCGTTGTGGCACTGCAGGAGGCCCAGGATGGACATGTCGTCTGAGGAACATGAGGGGGAGTTGAAATGGTTTTCGACTGGAAGATGCAGCTGTTTATTGCGAACCAAGCGTAGGTGTTCTGCAAAGCTGCCCCCAAGACTACACTTGGTTTCCCCGATGTAGAGGAGGCCACAATGGGAACAGCGGATGCAGTATACCACGTTAGCAGATGTGCAAGTGAACCTCTGCTTGATGTGGAGGGTGTTCTTAGGGCCAGGGATGGGGTGAGGGAGGAGGTGCTGTGGCAGGTGTAGCACTTCCTGTGGTTGCAGGGAAATGTGCTGGGTGTGGTGGGGCTGGAGGGGAGTGCGGAGCGGACAAGTGAGTCATGGAGAGAGTGGTCCCTCCGGAAAGCAGATAAGGGTGGGGAATGAGAAATGGTGATGGGTTTGGATTGCAAATGGCAGAAATACCAGAGGACGATGTGTTGAACTGGCAGGTTGATAGGGTGATATGTGAGGACGAGGGGTATTATCTTTTGGTTGTTATTGTGGAGACGGGGTGTGAGGGATGCATTGCAGGAAATGCGGGAGACATGGTCAAGGGCGTTCTCGGCCACTGTGGGGGAGGAAGTTGAGGTCCTTGAAAAACGATCATCTAATTCAATCCCCTGTTCCTGCTTTCTGTCCATATACAATGATCCATTAAAAACTATATCTACATGTTTCTTGAAAGTCTTCAATGTTTTTGTCTCAACAGTTTTCATTTAATTAAGAAGTAACAGGTAAGTAACAAACATAATGCTTGCAAACCTCAACATGTTTGGCAACACTTGTGCAAACAGAAAGAAATAGTGTTAACATTTCCCATCGAGTATGACCCTTCCTCAGAGCTGCTAGGTTAACTAGAACCCTCTGAAGCCCCCGACTCTAATTCAGAGTGTGATCAGTTTCAGTCAGATCCTCATACCAGGTGATTTCCCTCTGAAATCATCAACTTCCCAGACACTTAACACATGTAGTAAGTCATGACGTCTAGACATCCCAGTTGCACCCAGTCTGCAAGTATTCAGGGACTGGAAGAACTCAGCTTCATGGAAATTCCCAATGAATGCCATTGCATTGGAGAATGAATAAAAGTAACTTGTGCTTGTTTATTTGATTATTTTCCTGCACATTTTATTACAATACATTTTATCACGCTTCAAAACTGGGCAGTCGCCAAAGGTGAATGTGGAGCGAGAAATATTTCTTAGATGCCAGAAAGCCAATTGTTTTTTCAAACATTTTTCATTTATCGATAATTTCTTCTTTGCTGAAAACTACTTAATGCATTTCTAATCAATTAAAAAATACACCACATGGTGGCATGCATATCTGCACAACCGTGTTAATGTCACTCCATCAAAGTAAGCTACCATCTGTGGTAACTGACAACAGGTTTGTGCTGAGAAATTGTGCAACTTGGAACCATTGACATGTTGGTTTATTGTGCAAGACATACCATTCAACTGAGCTTATAGGCAAGTTGAAATATTGTAGAGCTGAGCTCAATACATGAAACACAGGGAGGTGATGGTCTAATGATATTATCACTGGACTGTTAATCCAGATGCCCAGGTAATGTTCTAGGGACCTGGGTTTGAATCCCATGATGGAAGATGGTGGAATTTGAATTCAACAAAAAATCTGGAATTAAGAGTCTAACGATAACCATGAGACCATTGTACAATTGTCAGGAAAATCCCATCTCGTTCACTTTCGTCCTTTCGGGAATAAAATGGCCTTCTTTACCTGGACTGATCTACCTGTGACTCCAGACCTACAGGAATGAGGTTGACTCTTACATACACTCTGGGCAATTAGGGATGGGCAATAAATGTTGGCTGAGTCTGTGATGTCTTCATCCGATCAATGAATACAAAAACAAAACGCCTTTAAAATCATAAGTGTTTAATTTAGTTCTAATATTATTGAGCATCTAAGCTTTGGGATGTTTTAGATTTCAATTACTTACATATTTTGTCAATGAACTGCAGATTTGCTGGCTCTCTTTCAAACTCATGTTAAATGATCCGAACACCATTGCAGCAGATCCCATTTCTGCAGTCAGTCATTTCACATTTATTGATCAATGGAAAACAAGAAAACACATACATGACAGGACAAGAAGACACCAACTTTTTAACAACTGGGTCAAGTTATGATTCAAATCTCATGGCTTAAATTTCAAAATAAATTTCAACAGTTTCTAGAAAAGTCCAGTATTGTGACAACACAGCAACACCTGGAAGACCACACATCACAAACGTAACGCTGAAGACAGGTCAAGTCAGTCCACATGATCTCCAGTAATAGAGGATTTCTTAAATTATAAAGCATAGCTCACACATATCGATTCTCGGCTGGAAAATTTAAATTTGAGTTGTCTCCAAAACTACCTTGTTTCTGATTTAATAATGTACTGGACTTGTTCCACTGAATATTGTCAAATGGAATTCATGTTTTTTTTTACCTGATGTGTACATAGCTGGTCATCTCACTGATTGTTCACAGTTAATTGTCCTTAAGAAACTGGTGTTGATCCTTCTTCAGGAACTGGTGCACTCAGTGTGGCTCAGATCCATCCAATATGTTGCAAAGAGAATAGGTAATTTTTATCCAGGCGAAACTCAGATGATTACAATTCCAAGGTAGGTGACCCATATCATAACTGATGACTGCCTATCTTCTATCCAAAGGGTACAATTGCATAATATTATGGAGCATTTCCAGTTACCATTACCGAGATGAAAGCAGTTGTGACAGAACTCCAGAGAGTAGCAACGTCCAGGACAAAGCAGCATATTTAATCTGAAAACACTGTTTTAAATTATCATTTTACCTTACACGTAATATTAGCACTTCAGAAAGAAACAAACTGATCTCGGCAGTCATTGACAGGCATTGGTAAAGACAGCGAATTAATATGAGTAGCACATATGAGCAGCAAACCTGTGGTATGTTTAAATTGAAAACATTCATTTCATACTGAGCTCCCTTCCGAACATCTATATTAAAAAGGATCACAACATATAAAAGCAATCACCGCTTTTCGGCCTTTACATGGTCCTAGATCCTTTTAAGCCGTGGAGTTGACAGATTCCCGAGACCGAAAATACTCAATGCGGTTTCCTTACGATGAGAGTATTTCTTGACAGCACTCAGGTGGAGCATTGGAAAGAAAGTTGCCGAAGCACCAGCACAATGCGATAAATGAATCATTCAATAACCAGCTTGTATGTCACGTCGAATGATGAAACAATGTCACAAATTACAAGACTTCTAAATATATTTAAACAGAATAACGTAACGAACCCGAGAAGACAAAATGTAGAGCTGGATGAACAAACGTCAGTCTTCCTGCTCCTCTGATGCTGCTTGGCCTGCTGTGTTCATCCTGCTCTACACCTTCTTATCTCAGATTCTCCAGCATCTTCAGTTCCTGCTATCTCTGAAACAACGTAACGAACCCAACAGGAAGATCAAGTGCTCTCGATTTTAAATTCGTAGAGGCACTTAAAAGGTAATAAGAAACAGGATTTCGGCAGGGTAATCTGATATTGCTGCTCGTTTCTTCAGGATGCTATGGGTGAGAGATTTATAATTGAGCCCCACTTTCCTCCTTGCATTCCAAGATGTAGCAGCAGTTTCTCCTCCATGTCCTTCAAATTGCTACAGTTGCAGTGGGCAGCTTCTTCCCAACATTTCATTTTAAGAAGCTAACAACACTGAAAAGCAAAAGCACTTGTCCGTGTCTGCCGAACAAGGAGCCAACAAATCAAAGCATACTATCGAGGATTCAGTGTGAAGCCTTGCAGATTATAGCATTTCAACTGCACATTCGAGCAAAGACAACTTGTAAAAGGGATAAAGGTGCCTGTCACTGATATCTGTTCAGGCAACAGGTTCCACATTGCTAGCACACTCGGGGATAAATTGTTTCATCATCACCCCCTCAAACTTTTCCATCAATGTCTCTAAGTCTATCACCCCCGCCTCACTGACATCAATATGAAGGTCACTGACATTTTCCCCACCGGCCCATCTCAGTTTTGTGCATTCCAATGAAATTCCCCCTCAGACTCATATTCTTTCCGTGTTAAAATCTTCATCCCATCCAATCCAATCACGTCTCAACAACAACCTCCCAAATACCGTCTATACCTCCTCTAGTGTCATAATTTTTGTAGCAGCTTCCAGCTGCAAAACCAACAGATCTTATTTGAGAAGGCGTGCGTTTTTTACACTCAGAAAGTAGTCATGTGCTCATTGACGCACACATGCATACATGAATAAGTTGGAGACACAGCTGAGCATTTAAGAAGCATTTGTCAGTCCTGTTCTCAGTCACAACTAATGGTCTCAGATTTTCGCTGCCAATATGTCTACGTGCCAATCACTGTGGGATGTCCGTCTGCTGTGCATCTTATGCGGAGGTATATATTTCTTTTGCTGTGCATTCACTGATCATAAGGAAGACACAATGTAAACTTACAGGTAGATTTGATAAATAAATGGATATTTTTCATTCTTGTTGTCTTTCTTTTTTCAAGTCAGTTATTCCCAGAACTCATTTGTCACTGGGTCTGTCAGAAAAAAATGTAACATTCAATTAGGACAATAGTTTAAAATGGGAGAATTAGTCGAAGAGTAAAATGTGGTAGATTGCTGTTGCATCAATGGCCTGGAATAAAGATGTTACTGAGGTGGTGCAGACTGTCCTTCGTGTTCAATCTATGTGTTTCCTTGGTTGACAGCTGCTGTGGGCAATTCCGCCAAAGTGAATCCGGACCTTACGCGAAAAACGGTGCAGGGAGGTTCATCAGTTCTCATGCACTGTACTTTCTCCGCCGAATTTGATTATTCAAATGTTACAGCTTACTGGTGGAAAGAAGATAATAAAACCGTTCTGCAGGAGGACAGCAAAAAGCTCTTCCGTGTAATTAGAGGAGAAGCCTCCCTTAAACTCCTGAACGTGACAGTCCGGGACGCTGGAACGTATCACTGTGCAGTCGCATATCAGAAACAAAAGCTTGGGCAAGCTGCTGTGCAACTTATTGTATATGGTAAGTGTCACCGCAGATAAACACGGAGTCTTAGCTGCTTGAAAACAATCTAAAACAGGAATCAAAACAATGTATTAGACACAGACATTTTGCGTATAATATTGGCAGTTGTTTAAAATGAAACGTTAAAGAAAATGGAGACCTTGGAGAACCAGGAAATCCTCAAAATTTGAGATCTACTCTGTGTTAAAAATAAATCCCTTGTGGGATGTGGGCATCAGTGGCTGCCCAGCATTTATTGCGTGTCCCTAGTTGCCCTTGACAAGATGGTGGTGAGCTGCCTTCTTGAACAGCTGCAGCCCATGTGCTGGAAGTAGAATCACAATGCGATTAGGGGGAAATTACAGGATTTTCACCCAGTGTCAGTGAAGGAACAGTGCTATATTTCCAAGTCAGCATGGTGAGTGGCTTGGGAGAAACTGGCAGCTGGTGGTGTTTCCAAATACTTACTGCCCTTGCCCTTCTAGATGGTAGTGATCGTGCGTTTGGAAGGTGTTGACTGAGGGCTTTTGGTGAATTTCTGCGGTGCATCTTAGAAGTTACACGCTGCTGCTGCTGAGTATATGTGGTGGAGTGACTGAATGTGGTGCCAATCAGTGAGTGAGTGACTTTTTACTGGATGGTGTCAAACTTCTTAAGTGCTTTTGGACCTGCTGGCGTGCAGGCAACTGGGGAACATTCCAACACACTGCTGACTTGTGCCTTGCAGATGATGGACAGGCTTTGGGGAGTCAACAGTTGAGTTACTTGCTGCGGTATTCCCAGCCTCTGACCTGCGGTTCCATTTATATGGCTCACCCAGTTCTGTTTTTGCTCAATGGTCACCTCCAAAATGTAGATCGTGGGGAACTCAACTGATTGTGTGATGCCACTGAATGTTAGATTGTTTCTTATTGGAGATGGTGTTTGCCTGGCATTTGTGTGGCCTGCACATTCCTGGTAACTTTCAGCTCAAACCCGGATGGTGTTCAGTTCTTGCTGCACTTGATCATGGGTTGTTTCAGTTTTATGCATTTAGCTTATTTGCATTTATGCATTTTGCAGCAAAATTGATTGCAGTACTCTCAAGTTTTACGTTGTATATGAATATAGAGTTACGGAATGAATATCCTTGAAGTTGTTTGTAGTACTATGCATTTTGAAATGTTTCTTACCTCATGAAGAGAGCCAAGTTCTCAGCCCCATCACTTGGATGGCTTTTGTTAAATTTATTGAATCCAGGTCCGATTCCTCATCCTGTTTGCAAAAGAAAGGTGCAGTATGACAAATCAATCATGTTCCTGTTATTAAGCAGAGACAAATTCTGGAAACTCTTTTTTCTACATATGCAGGAGGTGTATGGAAAGCATTCGAGAGATTTTTTAAGCTGATAAATGGAATATCAATTTTATGTACTGTTCATAGCAATAATTAATACAACTTTCGTGCTGGAAATAAGATGTTTTGGTAACATAAAAAATATATTTTTGCAGAAGATGCAAAGTCAATTTATTTAATTTGTGTTATTCACCATTCAGCTCTACCAGCTCCTCTGAAAATTGTCTCTGTTCCATCGGAAGATCTTTTTTCTGCTTCTCTTCGACTCCAGTGCAGGACGTCTGACTTTTACCCGAAAGACTTTAACCTTACTTGGTTCAAAAATGGTACAAAGATATTGACAGGATTTAGGAATGAACAGCTGGCAAAGCCTGAGGGTCTTTATGAAGTCGTCAGCACCTTAGAGTTGCGAGAGGCAGTCGAGAGTGGGACAGCTTACACCTGTCAAGTATATCACGTTTCAAGCTCATTTCCAGCAAATGCCAGCTATACTGTGATAAATAAAGGTAATATTTCATAGTATGTGGAACATTGAATGCTCACATGTCATTCAAATGGGTAAATATGTAGAAAATGATTTTGGCAGTTTTTTGTATGTGATAACATCAAAATACAGTTATTTGTATGTGATAACATCAAAATACAGTTATTTGTATGCGATTAAATCAAAGTTGAAATCAGGCCCTATTGTATGGATTTAAGTTTTCTTTCTTCGTGCTGTTTGGAGCTGATATATAATTATTACATGTGCCTTTATTAAATGACGGATTAGTCCTCAACAATGGTCGCACAATTATTTTCTGCATACACTGTTGACGCGCAAAGGGCTGCATGATCAATGTTAATTCTTCACAAAAGGTGAACAGTATTGAATTTGTTCAGGCCACAGAGGTTACTGTGTGCACTTCTGTCACCCTCCTACAAAAGGGATTTTATGAAACTAGAAAGAGTGCAGAAAATATTGCCTAGGATGCAATGTAGACTGGAAAGTTTGAGTTACAACGAGGGTGTGGAGAGGCTGGGTCTCTTTTCTCCACCCTGGTGAAGAGCAGATTGAAGGGTGCCTTGCAGAGGTCTATAAAATCATGACAGGCACAGATAAGTAGATAGCTAACAGCTTTTCCCCATGTTAGGGGAATCTAAAACTAGAGGGCAATCGTTTAAGGCGAGAGGAAAGAGATACAAAAGAATCCAGTGCAGCATTTTTTTTCACACAGCGATGAGGATGGTGAGTCTTGATGGGCTGTTAGAGGAGTAGTAGAAGCAACACCGTTTTGTCACTTAAGGAACATTTGAACAGGTAAATGGATGGGTTAGGCATGGAGGGACACGGATGAAATGCAGCACCTGGGACTAGTTTAATTGTGAAAACTAGGCAGCACAGAAAAGTTGGGATGAAGGGCTTGTTTCCATGCTGTAAATCTCCATGACTCTATGATATAGCAGCACTCAACCAAGCAGCTTCAGTTTAATTCCTCATTCACCAGAGCGCCACATACTTGATTAGTTGCTGACCTTTGATTCATAGCTGATTGGGTTGTAACTGCAGAGAGATTAAAATTATTTTAACTGAAGTTTACCTCCATGTGAATCTGAAGGAAATCGGGAAGCAGGTTTGAAGATTTATTTTTTTCAGACATTTTGTACGCAATCCGATTCAACTCCCACCAAATGATTTAATATTTAGTGACATAGCTTCGAGGGCTGAACACTAATTGTAATTAGCTCTGTTTCCGTTCATTTCAAATTTGGCAATAGTTGAGGTAGTTTCCACATTTGCCTATTTCTCTAAATTCCAGACATTTTGTGTCCGATTACATCGGGATCAGCTGAAAAATTGAAAAATTGAAATGCTGAGACTTCAAGCACTATATTTGCCATATTTACAAGGCAGTACGATTGAGAATGATGTACATGACATTTTAACCTGTATATCTTCAGTATATGTTGTGACTCTTAAATTTGAATGTACATTAACATTACAGATTTTGCCTCGAACATCAGTGTTACTGTCGCCGCTGGTTGTGCTGCTGGTGCATTTGCAATTCTAATATTGGTCCCGATGATGGCCAAGGGTTTTCTGTTCTTTACATCCAAAGGTATGAACAGGGATAAAATGTCTCATTTAAATTAACATAATTGGGAACTGAACTTCTGAGCTATGTAACTTAAGCAACTATTTTATATAAAAACTCATCAAAATATATACCTTGCTTCACGTCAAATTATAAAAGAAGAAGGTTTGCAGCTTCAGTTTGCTCAGTTCTATTGGTGTAGATCAAAATTCATTGCTGAAAGAAGTTTCCATAGTTTCAACCCTCAAAACATAAATTCAAAGCATCTGTGTGTAACATTTAGAGCTACATTGCGAAACTGTTGGTCCTGTTATACCCTGTTTATAATTGCCAAATATTAGTTGACTTGCTTTTGGTCTCTTTGGTTTGTCATTGAGTACAAATATCAACCCTTTTTGTGTCAACTTCTGTCATTTTTATTTCTCAGGACGGGAAACCAAAAATTCAAGAAATCCAACTCAGCAAGAAGACGGGGTGAGGCAATTTTTCTTCATTCTCTATATTTTAATTTTCAAGTCTCATTGAACAATTTAAACTGGGAATCAGCATATGACTTTTGAACATGCCAAGATGAGTCTTGAAGATTTCATAAGCTCTCAAAAGCTTAATTTCTGCTGAATAAAAACAAAATAAAGGAAATAGGATATAATGGAAAATTTCACAAACAGTTGTAACTATGTTATATCACCATACTTGTTTATAAATGTGTAAGCTGTATCAATTAACTTTTTCTGATACTTTCAACTATTAATCATAGGTTTGAAGCTGACAGGCAACTTTGATTTTTCTTTTCTTTCATTATTAACAAGTGACAGTGTGCTGAATAATTTTGCCACATTGGTTACAGACATTATAATCAATGTTGATTACATTGAGCTGATGACTATTTTGAATGGGAGCTTTCTAATTCGAAAGAGAAATGTTTGTTCTCTCCTTCCTTTCTACGTCGTTCAAAATTAACTCATGCACTAGTCTAAGCTCGGTGATTGTGTCTGACTTCCACCCAGCGCCTGTACCAAAGCACTCAATATATTTTGTGGACAGCTTGCACAAGTTGGCTTCCTTAAATAACTTTTACTGTAGGTTGCCCCTCTGCGAGTCCAACGTGTTGCAACAACATGCTATCTTGAAACAGAAATAGACGAATTATTGTGAGGAAATCGCGTCTCATTTTTAATTTTCAAAAATTGTATATCAGTGGCTTGTGAAAGGAAGCTCCCTATCTGTTGACTAATTCAGTAATAACTGAGAACAGTTTGTCTAAACTCTTAAAAATTAAAGTAAAACGTTGCCGACGTCAGAATACGCAAATGAATTACACATGTGGTTCTTGACTCCGAATGAGTGCATTGCATACCAGCATATTTAATTACTTTAAATGCATTTTCAAAGCTGTTGAAGTCTTTTAATGAATTCAATGGCTTTATTGTCTCAGTTTCAGTCGAGGGTCTGAGCTTGCCATTTTAAAGAAACTTCCCCGAAATCCCTCCCTGACAACAATGTCACGAAATTCCCTGGACTGCAGTAAATCGAGAAAGCCGGTTAACTTCTGGGACCTTAATCGTAAGCAGTTATTGGCGCCAAATACTCGTCTTGTCACGGAGGCTCTCATACCATTAAAAGTAGTTGGTGGTGCGGAAATGACTCGTTTCTGTACTGGAGGTGTAGCAAAAGTTAAATTTCTTTCTTGGGGTCTTCACAAAACCCGAACAAAGTTTTTTTTTCGTTACTGCACGTCTTTCTGTGAAATGTTGCACCTGCACTGTTGGAGGTAACGGAATAAAGTCCTCTGATGTCCAGATGCAATGCTGAACCTGTGCTTCATTGTTTGATAAACAGTGGATCAGATCAAAAGTGAAGACAAAATTAACTATGATTGAGAAATACCTCACAGAAGACCAAAGAGTACCTTTTACAGCAATGAAATATTGTGGTTTACTTTTCAGACAAAAGCGCATTGTACTTGTAACATTTTTTTTTGCTTTGTCACTAACCTGAACTTGTTCCTCCCTAAATAGTTGACACATCTTCCAACTTAAAATATCAGTAATTTACTTCAAAATGCTTTGAAATTGCGCTGCACCTTGGTGTTCACTTCAGGCTTTAATGCGTTCATTTATTAACATTTAAATGGCCGATTCAAATAATTACCCTCCTTTATTCATAAGGGATAAGGGAGGTTCTAAAATTACTTTTCTAATAGCAGTGGTAAGCACATTTGTTCCTTTTCTCCAATTGACTTACTAATTGAACAAGTGTAATGTGAGAGAATGTTCTGTCAATACCTGTTTCATACACCCTCCAAATGAAAGATATTAATAAGTTATTTCAAGTAATTGCCACTTTTATAAACTGTACTGAATACTCAATTTGTAGCAGAATGCAATGAAAAAGAAAGCCGTCTGTCAGAATTCAAAAAGGTAATTATTTAAAATGATACACGCAGCCTTCTCTTCTGCATAATTAAAACAATTTGAAGATGAATAAATTTGAAAACAAAAATAACATTTGCTCGTCGTTTTTATGTGTGATGTTCCTGGCAAGAAAACGTTCAGAGTGAGAAACTATAAAGTTTTGTAATTGTAATGAAATGCTTGCAAAGATTGTGCAACAAGCTCATTGTCCCTGTTAAGAATGTACGTTTGTCTCTTGACGCCAAAATAAAATAACCTAATAAGCCAAACATTGACTTTCTAGAGAAAAGAAGAGATGCCTGATGATAAATTGACATATGCTGCTCTTAATCTAGTTGGCTCTGAGGATGGCATAATGCTGAAACAACAGGAAGAAATCACAGTGTATGCAGAGGTACATTTCAGGTCATATATGTAAATACTCAGTTTATTCATCAGCAAGTGTTGATCTGGAGATGATATTGAAAATTGCTTTGTATAATTTTCATCTAGAATGATTTAAATAAATGATAATTCAGTCTCAATGTTATTTTTCAGACAAAACACAGCATGGCAGACGGCAGACTGACTTACCTTGCTCTGAAATCCAATGATTCCAGTACATCATCAAAATCCAAAAACCAAGAAAAAAGTCCAGTGTATGCAGCGGTGAAAAGCAGAAACTAAATTGGGGAAACAAAAATACTCATAAAAGATAGAAGCACACAATATATCACTGAGACTTTTATGCTTTTTATCAATTTTAGGCTGTTGTTTTCCTCATGTAAGTCTGGCATAATTTTGCAAAACTGTTGAATAATTTCTTCCCTTCAAGTAATGTCACCTGGATCTACTTTGTTTTAGCTCGAACAGTTACAACTAAAACTCGCAATTCAATTACTTCCAATTGTCAAGGATCTCCTTATTCCCTTTAAATCTGCACAAAGTTTGACATAATAATCATTAAAATTATTTTCGAGAATATTTTCTGTGGTTGTATGCCATCAGGTATTTATAATTCCATTTGTACTATGTGACAAATTCTCACAAGGTTTCTTTCAGTTAATTGTCTTTAACTTGTTTATATTTCACTGTCTTTTCTGGCATGAATTGATACTTCATTCTGCTTTCATTGTGCCAGTAGTTTTAATCCTGTTTGTCCTCTTGCTGTTCCTGTGAAAATGTTTGTGTGCTTTTCCATATTGAGAAAGCTAAAGAGATGTGATTGCTAATCTGCATGACATTATGATGGTTCATTTTGCTTAGTTAATTTGCTGAAGTTAATAATTGGCAGTTTCTTCTTCTTGGGCAGCTGGAAAGAGAAACAGTTAGATTAATTGGAACAGTTAAAATTTTAGGGGATCTTGACAAGATCCTTCCATGGGAACATTAGCACTAGGAACCATGGTTTAAAAAAAAATCAGAGGTTGACCCTTTAAAACAGCATTACACATGTACTTGTTTCAGAAGTCGAGGAGTTTTTGGAACACTCTTTCTCAAAAGATCGTGGAAGCAAGGCTCTTGAATATTTTAACGTCATAGATTGATAGATTCTGATGGAGAACAGAGGTGAAATGTTATCGGGGTAATGTTTGAATGTGCGATATTCCTCCCCTCTTTTATCCGCCTTCCGCAGGGACCATTCACTCCGGGACACCCTGGCCCATACTTCCTTCGCCCCCAACACATCCCCACAGCCCCACCGTGTAACTGGTGATGGCGCAACACCTGCTCATTTACCCCCCCCCCCCACTCCCCAGTATCCAAGGGCCCAAACATACCTCCCAGGTGAAGCAACGCTTCATCTGTACTTCCACGAATCTAGTCTCTGGCATTTGCTGCTCACAATGTGGTGTCCTCTACATTGGGGAAGCAAAGCGTAGACTTGGCGACGTGTACGTTCTGCTTGCAAAAAGACCCTGAACTACCTGTTACCTGCCACTTCAATGCACCACCCTACTCCCTGGCCAACATCTGTCTCCCGCTAGCGACAGTGTTCCAGTGAAGCCCAGCACAAGCTGCAGGAACAACACCTAATTTTCTGCTTGGTGACCCTACAACCCTCCGAGCTCAATATTGGGATCAATAATTTTAGGGCCCAACTCTCCCATGTACCAGACCACACCCACACACCAGACCTTGTTACCACATAGCTTGCCATTACACAGCCTCTATTGTTCATCACTAACAGTCCCCATTAACACCTATTCAACCTCCCAGCCTTATCGTTAGCAACTCCGCTGTCTGTTGAACTGTCTTTCTCTCTGTTTGGAATTTATTCTCTCATTTACTCCCTACTCCAGCCAGCTTCCTTTTTTCCGTGTATAAACCGACGTTTTCCCAGCCACCATCAGTTCTGAAAAAGCGTCACCGGACCTGAAACATTAACTCAGTTTTCTCCTCCACTGATGTTGCCAGACCTGCTGAGATTTTCCAGCAATTATGTTTTTGTTCCTGATTTTCAGCATTCGCAGTTCTTTTGGTATTTAAGGTTTTCTTGGGGCCTGCGATGGGGGTGAGGGGACGGTGTAGGAGCAGGTGTAGCACTTCCTGCAGTTGCAGGGAAAAGTGGCAGGGTTGGTGGGGCTGGTGGGGAGTGTGGAGCAGACAAGGAAGTCACAGAGAGAGTGGTCCCTCCATAAGGCAGATAAGGGTGGGGAGGGAAAATGTCTTTGGTAGTGGGGTCAGATTGCATGTGGCGAATGTGCTGGTGGATGATGTGTTGAGTCCGGAAGTTTATGGGGTGGTATGTGAGGATGAGGTGGATTCTGTTTTGATTGTTATTCTGGCAGGGGGGGGGGTGTGAAGGATGAGTTGAGGGAAACACAAGAGATGTGGTCAAGGGCATTTTCAGCCACTGTGGAGGGGATGTTGTGGTCCTTGATAAATGAGGACATTTGGGATGTTCAGGAATGGAATGCCTCAACTTGGGAGCAGATGCAGTGGAGACGAAAGAACTGGGAATAGGGGATGGCATTTTTGCATGAAGCTGGGTGAGAGGAGATGTTTCTTGGTAGCTGTCGGAGTCCGTAGACTTGAAATAGATATTGGTTTCCAGGTGGTTGCCAGAGATGGAAACAAAGAGGTCCAGGAAGGACAGAGAGGTATCGGAGATGATCCAGGTGAACGTAAGGTTGGGATGGAATGTGTTAGTGAAGTGGACGAACTGTACGAGCTCCTTGTGGGAGCTCAAGGTGGTGCCGATGCAGTCATCAGTATAACAGAGGAAGAGGTGGGGTTTAGGGCCAGTGTAGCTTTGGGAGAGAGATTGTTCCACGTAACCTACAAAGAGGCAGGAACAGCTTGGGCCCGAGCAGGTACCCGTGGCCACCCACTTTGTCTGTAGAAAGTGGGAGTCATTGAAGGAGAAGTTGTTAACACGGAGGACGAGTTTGGATAAGCGGACAAGGTGTAAATGGAGGGGGATTGGTCAGGCCGGCGGGAGAGGAACAAGTGGAGGGCCTTTAGACCATCTGTATGGGTAATGCAAGGATATAGGGACTGAACGTCGATGGTGAACATGAGATGTTGGGAACCTAGGATTTGGAAGTTCTGGAGGAAGTGGAGAGTGTGGGTGGTGTCACGGATGTAGGTGGCAAGTTCCTGGACCGGGAGTGGGGGGAGAAAATGCAGTCAAAATAAATGGAGCTAATTTTGGTGGGGCAGGAGCAGGCGGAGACAATGGGTCGACCAGGGCAGCCAGGTTTGTGGATCTTGGGCAGGAGATAGAAATGGGGGTTTGGGGTTGGGGAACGATGAGGTTGGAGGCTGTGGGTGGGAGTTTATCTGAGCTGATGAATTTGCGGATGATCTGGGAGGTGATGTTTTGTTGGTTGAGGGTGAGGCCAATATCTATTTGCTTAACACTCAGATGTTAGAATGTTAATATACGCTTGAATTCTGAATAAAAAAAAACAGCTGCTTTTGAGCTTTGATTTTGGGATTCTATTTCGACTTACATTGTGCTGTGGTGAATGTACAATGAAAGGTTATTTTCGCCTCTCACTGATCCTGGTCATCTGGTTCTTTGAACGCGATCTCACAATTTGGCGTAGTCAGCAGGATGCTGGAGACACTGTCAAACTTGACTGGTCATGGACACTAGCAGGAGGTAAGCAGCATCGTTCTGTGTCGTGATCTAGTCCCTGAAAGCATCCCGAACCTCTCAGGAGTGGGCTATCATTTTGGACCCCCCCCCCCCACGCCTTCAGCTAGAAGGCTCAAATTTGGCTGAAACAGGTCTAGGACAAAGTGTCCATGGCAAGAAATTATCCATAGCGCGTGATTTTCGGTCGTGATATGTGACCCCAGTAAGCTATCTACAACCTCCAAAGGCAGGCCTTCCCCACACCACCCCCAGTACCTGACATAACAGAGGCCAAAATGCTGTGGCTGCTACTGCACTACTTTGAAATGCAATTTTCGTTGGTGGAGAGTCTAACTAGAATAGTGCGGAAATATAATGTTCCAAAAGGACAGTGGTCCCTGGAGGACGTGAAACAGGTTTGGGGAGAAACTACCCGGCAGAAGAACAAGGACTGAGTGAAATGTTCCCGCACATTAATGGGACAACTCTGCCAAAGAAATGAACTCATGACCCGGTCAGCTCAATACCCAGAAATAAATAAACTCAAAGAATAGGTAAAAGCCATGCACGAGCAACTGCAGAAGGAGAGAATCAAACGAGAGAAAGCTAAAGTTAAAAATCAGGAGCTTGTGCAGCAGAACAGGAAACTGAAAGATGAACTGACAGTTTTGTCAGTTTCTTCGCTGGCTCCAAAAACAATTCCGAGTCTCTACCCAACCACCTGAGATATCCAGGAAGTGATTAAATGAACCAAAGCTATAAGAGTTATAGCTCTTAAAATTGAGGAATCCTCTAGCAGTGACAGTGATGAAGACTACACACTCCCCAACACCGTTTTTACAGCCCCTTAAACCAAAAAAAAGGTAAAACCCGAGAAATTAGTGAGGCAAAAAATAGAGGATGGCAGGGAGGTAGATGTTCCAATGAAGCAAACCGAAAACCACATTGCCCATATGCCTGCGACTCTTGACAACATTCACAGGTGGTCTAGAGAAATGCCTCACCCAAAGAAAGGACTGATGAAAACCTGGGAAAGCCTAGGCTGGTTTAGGGAAATATATCTGCTCCATCCCTGGGAAGGGGTACAATTCCGGACTGTTATAGTCACCAACAGAGAGGGACGTCGCCTCCAAGAGGCAGTGAAACATGAATCCGAGCAGAATCTACAAGCTGGCTGGACAGCAATAGGACAGAGCTACAGGGATTTAGTCCACCTAAAACCAATTGGACAAAGGTCACTGCCTGCTGCCAAAAAGCCGCTGAGGAAGTCTCCAAATCAGAGGAAATGTTTTGGACAACCTGGAAGGAATATGCAGGGGTCCCAAATGTAAAGGGTGAAAAAGATTTCGAAAACTGTGACTCCAGCCCACTTAAATCTACCTTTATGGCAGGACTCAAATCAGGGCTCGCTAAGATGCTGAAACTCACTAAACTGGATTGGGACCAAACACTATGAGCTGATTGTCCGAGCCCACCAGCTGAAATGGGAAATGGCAGCTCAGGTGCAAGCCATGTAGACAAGAGAAATAAGACGGACCCCTGGTAGCCCCGAAACAACCCAGGACAGATGCCCAGGGAAATTTTATGCCTGTAGGAAGGAGGGTCCGGGTCCAAGAATCATTGGCACAGGGGGAAATGACAGAGCCCTCACCCCCCACCACCACCACCAAACCACCAACCCCCCCCCCCCCCCCCCCACCCCGGCAAGAGCCCTGAGAAAGAGAAACTCCAGTGGCAGGAAATAATCCCAACCTCCCAGAACAGTTCAAAAGGCTGTACGTCCAACAGCAGCAGGAACTGCTGGATTTGACAAATATCTAAGTGACCCCACTTTATCCCCTCCAAGCTCCTACCAGCTTTTTGCCAGCAGAGAGGAGACAGACTGTACGTGACCATGAAGGTGGATGACTTAGACATTAAGTGTCTCTTGGACACTGGAGCAGAATAACATGCCTTCCCTTGAAGTATGAAGCCAATCTCCCACTAGACAGGACAGGAAAGACAGCCTATGGAGCAGGAGCTGACAGGATTGAAATAAAGAAAACAAATTCGATAAACATTGCATTTGACCCCCACGAACTGGTAATCTGTGTGTGGGTAGGACCTGTAGCTCAACCACTCCTCGGGCTGGATATCGTTTCACAATTAAATTCATCCCTACACTTCAATGATGGACAGTTGAGGTGGCCTATTAGAACCCCACAGAGGGAAGATTTAGAGGACCGCCCCGTCTGGGCAAAAGACAAAGATGATTGCAGGTTACTAGAAATGGGACCTGAAACATTCACAGGGATACCTTGCACCAACAGTAATCCCATCAGCCCAATGTCAATTACAGGAGTCTTCCCAATATTTCAAAGACATGAGGAAAGGGGAATTCTGGTTAAAGCACACAGCACTGTGGAAGCCCAGGAGAATACGTGGGCAGATCAAGCAGCTAAAAGAGCTGCCTCCAATCATTTCTGCCAAGAGCATCAAATGCACTTCTGTCGGCTCAACACTGGGACAACAATCAAGATCTCTAATCAATGCAGAGTGAGTGTTCCCGAAAAGAAAAATGGGACTGGATTGAGAATGGACCCAAGTTATGTGAAGATGGAATTTGGAGGCGAGAGTCGAATTGCCCAATTGCACCCACTGCCGTGATGTCATATCTGGTGCAACAAATTCACTCCTGGACAATTTGGAACTGGAACACATGACAGCCTGGTTCCAAGGCAGCTGGTGGGGACAAGGCTTTAAAAGGTATGCTCAGGCCATAGTAGACCAAAATCAAGACTCAAAATCAACCAAAGTTCCCCAGCTGAAAGCACCAGCACCCCCAGGCCCATTCCAACACTTACAGGTTGAGTATTTCTTGCTGCCACGCTGTGCAAGGATTTTCAGACATGCTGGTCATTGTGGATAGGTTCTCTAGATAGATGGAAGCTACACCCACAAGAAAGGCCACTGCCAACCACACAGCCAAGGTATGGTGTAGGGACTACATACCCCAATGGGGAGTATGCCCCAGCACTGACTCAGACCAGGGGACCCATTTCACAGGAACAGCATATCAGGTGGTCTGCCGATTATTCAGAATTGAGTGGAATTTTCACTGTCCCTATCATCCTCAATTCAGGGCAGGTGGAAAGGATGATCCAGACCCTTAAACAAAGGCTGGCTCAATACCACCAGGAAGGGTTACCCTGGCCAAAGGCATTACAAATGTTGCTGTGTAGTGTCAGGGCTACTCCCAACAAAACAACAGGCCTGAGCCCATTTGAGATAGCGACAGGCAGGCTAATGTCCCGACCCTGGACAATAGACCTGCGAGAGGGCGACTATCATCTTATGAATGATGCCCTAATGTCATAGTGTCAGGCACTAACCGATAAGTTCTGCTTCCTCATAGGTATTGGCTTCCTGGACGGACCCACCAGAGGGAGGGTATGACATCGTACCAGGCATGTAGGTACTCGTGAAGAAGGCCCACAAGGAACCATTCTATACCAAGGTGGCGTACTTGGCACTACTGAACGCCCAGTCAGCTGTCAAGGTTCAGGGAAAGAAAGCCTGGACTCATGCCTCGCATATCAAATGGACATCTTGCAAAATAGAAGAAGCAGAGTCTGAATAGACACCATGACACCCTGAAATTATTGCCAACTTTACATGGTACAATGGCACTTATTTCATTTGTGGTCTTAAAGCATACACATGGCTCCCTGACTGTCAGTGATAATGGGAACTGCAGATGCTGGAGAATACAAGATAATAAAGTGTGAAGCTGGATGAACACAGCAGGCAAAGCAGCATCTCAGGAGCACAAAAGCTGACGTTTCGGGCCTAGACCCTTCATCAGAGGGCCCTGACTGTCGGCAATTTTCATGCTACCTTGGGTATGTGGTCCCACACATATAACACTCTGCTAAATTGCCCAGCCTGAGATTCAAAAGAACAATCTCTGATTCCCAGAACGGAAACTGTATATCCACAGCCTCCTTCAACATCTCAGAGACCCCAGGGGATTTTGAGATTCTATTTCGCCTTACATTGTGCTGCTGCGAATGTAGAATAAAGAGGCTATTTTGCCACTCACCGATCCTGGTCATCTGGTTCTTTGAATGTGATCTCACTCAAGATTGTGTGAAGTGCAGATAAATCACTGCTTCACCTGGAAGGTGTGTTGGGGCATTGGATAGTGAAGGGGGAGGGAATAAATGGGCAGGTACGATACATTCTGCGATTTCAGTGAAAGGTGCTGGTGGGGGGTTGGGGGGGGGGATGAGATCAGCGGATGCTAGGAGTGGACCAAGGTGTTCCATAGGGAAAGGTCCCCGCACAAGGCTGACACGGCAGGGGAAGGGAATATGTATCTGATTATTGTATCCCACTGGAGGTGGCAGAAATGGTGGTAAATGATCCTTTGGATGTGCATGAGGGTGGAATGATAAGTGAGGACCAGGGGGACTCAGGCTTTCTGCACTGCTCCAGTGAAGCTCAGCACAAGCTGGAAGAATAGCATTTCATTTTCTACTTGAGGACCCTGCAGCCTTTGTGACTCAATGTTGTAATCAGTAATTTTCAGGTTTAAATACCATTTCCCATGCCCTTACCCTAACCCTCACAAACCAGGGCTTGTCATCACATGGGCTGCTGACGCTTGTCAGTGAAGAATGGTCCTCATTACCAGGTATTGATTCTCTCAGGCTGACCTTTACCCACTCCTTTCTTTTTTCAACTTCTGTTCTCTGTCTCTGGGCTCCAACTCCACTCACCGTTTATTCCTCCCCAACTCATCCACAGCAGATATACCAACTTTTTCCTAAGTACGTTCTGTTCTGAAGAAGAATCACTGGGCACGAACTGGTCATTCTGCTTTCTGTTCTACAGATTTTGCCAGATCTGCTGAGTTTTCCCCAGCAAACAATGCAATTTTTATGGAATATTCATTGTTTGGGATTCCGTAACACCAATAATAATGGCTAAATTTAAACTCCGTATATTGACCGAAATAAAATCAGATTGGAGAGAGGTTGAAAAGTTTGGGCATGTACCAACAGGATTTTGTAGAACTCAAAAAATACTTAATTCAAATATCTACAATAGCCTGGGGGCTTCATGCAGTAGTTCCTGCAGACGAGAATTCAGCCAGTTTAAAAATACGAGTCTCATTTTAAGAAGCAGGTGTGATTTTTTTCCCTCAGTCAGAGGATTGTTTGCCCTTGAAATTTTCTTGCACAGAGAGCAGGACAATTGAATATTTTCAGGCTGCTTCAGATAGTTTCTTGATACAGTTGGAGCCAATGAATGTAACACGAAAAATTGGAGATTTAGACCACAGTCGGATTAGTTATGATCTCATCAAGTGAGATGGCACAGCCTTGAAGGGAAGAAAGTTTCATTCCTGCACCTGATTCTCGCGTTCCTATTTCTTACACTCTTTTGTACAACAGCTGTTTGGCAAAGATTATCAAACAACTAAATATGACATGGCTCATAGATGCTAACATTTGCAGTACAAACAGAACAGCACCCATTCTGCTACAACAAACTATGCCTGGTTTTACTCTACTCCCTCCTTGTTTTTCATGGAACCCGTTTGATCACTGTGGTCATGCTTACAAATTCTGTCATGGAGAGATGCTCTTGCAACTGGCAGACTGGTGAGGGTAAATTCACATGTATGTATTTTTCCCACATATTGAAACATAGCTGAAATGCCTTGTGAATACCCAGTCCTATGCTGTTCATTGTGCAGTGTTTATCTCATCCAATGCCTTTAAAAAGCCACAGAAAAGAACGTAAGATATCTGATGGGTTTCATATTTTCACTGAGAGGAGGGACAGATTCAGATGACCTGTATTTGCGTTTTACAAATCAGTTACAGCATACAGCAAAAGAGAACAGCAAAAGAAAATGCAGAAAGGAATATTAGCTTCTACAATTTAAACTTAGAGTGTGCATGTCCCTCCCTTTGATTACTATTGGTCAGCGATGCCAAGTTGCCCATCTGTAATTGGCTCTCATCTTGCTAATCCCTGATATGGGCTTGTTGTCCACCCCAGCCATGTTTTCATAGGCTTTATTATCTTCCTTCACAGTGCTAATTCCCAATTAATTAGATCAGGAACTTTTAAATTTCTCTTTCCAGGGAATACAAAGATGAAATGACAATGGCGGCAGCGGTGGTGGGTTGGGGGATGGGGGGGGGGGGGGTTGACATTTTTACTGTATGGAAGTGGTTTGAAGACTTTAGTCAATTTTTAGCATATTGTACATTGATTAAGTAACACAAGAGAACCAATTCCTGCACCTTTGATTTGTTCGCTGTTATGCATAGTGCTGCTATTGTTATCAAATGTTACATGTTGTCATTTATATTCTTGCAAGAATGATTGCACATTCAGCAACCTTGCAAAATGTTACTGTCGGCATTAGTTACGGGCAACCCTGACAGATATTTTGTGACTCAGTTATCAGGCAGCCCTAACAATCACCCCCTTTGACTCCTCCTTAAGTGAATCACAAAACGCACAGGTATATAGTTTCACACACGAGATTGACTTTTTATACAAGAATGATTGCCTCAGAGGTTGCTTATGTTTCAGGAGCGGAACATGTGGGTCTATGGCAGAAGCCACCTGGTGGCAACAACATTTGATTAGTAACAACAAACAATACAAAAGGAGAATTATTGCAACAAATAACACTGTACCCTGCACCAAATAACATCCCAAGGATCCCAACCAGCTTGTTGTCTACCTCAGGTTCTACACATGAAGCTCCATCTATTTCTGTCCCACGTGGCCCATTGTATGTAGCGGGAGCAAGCAGCCCGAGGTGGCCGGCGGTGAGAGCAGAGGAGGCAGCCCCGGGGGCCTGCGGCGAGTCCTGAGGTGGTGACAGCAGGAGCAGAAAGACTGAGGTGATGATGGAAGAGGGGCAGGCAGTCAGCCATAATGCCCCATCCAAGGCCCGCTGCCTGGACCTGTTAATGACGAGCTTGGCCAGGCCCAGGAGCAGACCCACGAGGGGATCGTCTGACCTGCCCTACCGCCTCCACACCGGGTGCCCAAAAATCAGGAGTGTGGGGCTGGAGTGCAGCCAGAAACAAAAAGGAGGGCTTGAAGATAACTGCAAAAGGAATGCAAACACCCGCACCCAATATCCACATGGTTGATGGGCTCCACAGTGCCACAAAACAGGCAGTTGGGCTGGGAGTCCGTGAACCATGGCAATCTGCAGTTCTTTGGGACTGCTGTGTGCAACACACTACACCACCACCCCTACCCGATCCCCGAGGGAAAAGGGGAGGGCTCCCTCGTAAAGGGCCCTCCACTGGGAATCCCTGCTGCCCGGTGGTAAATGGGCACAGCAAGGTGTGCCCGGGCAGTGGGTGAAGGAGAAGAGGAAGATGGTGTACAGCATCAGCCTGTACAGGGCCCGGCGTTTTGCCCCTCTGCAATCCATACTTCCTGTGTTCTGGAGGCAGCTCAGTTTGTGGGGCAAAGGCTCCCAGGGGGAGGTACGGGATCCTAGGGCTGATGTGAAATTCTGTCTGGGCAAGGGTATGCGCAGACGCGATCCCACCACACACTTAAGCATCCTCCAGCTGGTGCAAGAGGTCAGGTCCCAGCTCTGCTGTTTTAAGGCATTGGATGGCAGTGGCCATTAGCTGGACGTCTACTGCTGTCCTCAGTGCCAATCCCTGGGGCAGCATTCAGCCCAGACTCCTCACCACCTAGCACGTCCCCCGCATTGGCCACCCCCACAGCCATGGCCCTGTCCTCTGCCAGCCACTCGAACCTACGATCATAGAGGTGCGGTTTCCTGGGCAGTGGCTCTCTCAATGGCTGCCACTTCTGCCGGGGGCGAGGTGTAATTCGAGATCACCATGTCCCAGACAGAGATCAGGTTCATGGTAAAAGACAGGCAGCGCCCTGAGGGTGGCCTGCAAACCCTCATGGGTGACAAACAGGAGCTGTGTGTCGTAGTTGAAGTTACAGACCTGGCAGGAAAAATACACCATGAAAGGGGCAGCACTGAGAGGGGTGGCACTCAATGTAAAGGAATTGCTTCAAGGTCTGAAGGTGGAAAGTCAACACCTGGGTGCGGATGCTCACCGGCAACGGACAACTCCTCCTCAATAGTGAGACTCAGAACCTGTGCCATGACCCAGTTTGCTTTTTGCCCCAGAAGAAGTGAATCAATGTTCTCTGGGTGTCAGCGACAAACCCAGGAGGAGGGTACATAGGGAGCAGCTGTTCCCACAACATGGAGGCCACCAGCTGGTTTATGAGCAGCGCTCGGCTCCTGTAAGACAGCACTCACAGCAGACCTGCCCAACGGCCTAGGCAAGCCAAGAGTTTGGCCTCCAGCTCCTGCCAATTCGACCCTGGGCAGGATCCCTCAGCTGGGCTAAGGTAGAGCTTCAGCTGAGTACACCGCCTGGCACTCACACTTCCTCCCTGGGTCAGTCGGGTCACTGAAAGGGAGGAGCACGTTGTCGGTGTAAGCCGAAAGGACCATGCCTGTATCCTAACCACACAGAACCAGCCCCGACAACCTCCTCCACAAGAGGCACAGGAAAACCTCTACACAAATGCAATGTTTCTGTTGTTCATCCAGGGCTTCCTCATTGACTCAGGTTTACAACCTCAGTCAAGGTTCTCACAGTCAATAAGATTCACTTCGTTCCAATCACTACAGAAACAATCGATGAATTCTCCAGGCCACCTCAACTCTGATTTTCCTCTCAATAGACACAGACCATGTTACCACCTGAATAAGACCCCTCCTTCATTCTTCCTGACCTGTCTTCCAGTTTTTTTTTTAGAAGAATTGCAACGGAACTAAACTCCAGATATTCGATCATGAGGAATTTATTTGATTCCTGCTTCCCTATTGTTCCTTATGTTTTGAGTTGAGTTCTGTGCCATGGAATGCTGTAAATTTCAAACTCGTTATGTTTGGAACTATCAAGGGATTGTTTTCTTATTTCTGCTATTTCTCATAATCAAGTTGCTTCTAAAGGTCAATATATGGAAACACAACATGTGTTCCTAGATGTATATTTTAGGACACTTGGCATAAGGTCATAATCACCTCATTCAACTGCCCCAACACTCAGATTGAGATTCATTATTGGATGAGCTAATATCACATTTCTTCAGTGAAAATTTTTAGTCTCCATCAATGATACCTTTTCATTATCACAGAAGTCATCTGTTTCCCTAGATGATGTTGCAGGGGTTGGAGAGTTTGAGCCATATGGAGACGTTGAATAGACTGGGGCTATTTGCTCTGCAGCGTCAGAGGCTTAGAGCTGATAGGGTAGGGTAGTCCAAAACTTGACAGCATAAGTTTAAGGTGAGAAGGAATCATTTAAAAGTGACTTAAGGGAAAACATCTTCAAACGGACAGTGGTGTGTCGTTGGACTGAGGTGCTAGAAGAGGTAGTGGGGGACGGTACAATTACAAGATTTAAGAGGCATCTGTATGGGTACATTAACAGGAAGGTTTAGAGGAATAGGTGTCAAATGCTTATACAAATGTGTCTTGTCAGGGTGCTTTGGAATGTCTGTGGTGATTTGGGGTGTTCAGTTGCTGGGTCAGAATTAAAACAGATTTTGATTCCCCCAACTGTTCTTGATTAAATAGTAAATAAGTAATTGGTGATTCTTTTCACCAAGAGGACAGACAGCCTGATGTAACATCGACATCAACAATGGATGAGATTAGATTCAGCCCAACAAGCCCACACCGCCCATTGAAGCAGCCCACCCAGACCCATCCCACTATAATCCACACACCCCTGAAGACTACGGGCAATTTAGCATAGCCAATCCACCTAATCTGCACATCTTTGGACAGTGGGAGGAAACCGGAGCACCCGGAGGCAACCCACGCAGACACGGGGAGAACGTGCAAACTCCACACAGACAGTCACCCGAGGCTGGTATTGAACTTGGGTCCCTGGTGCTGTGAGGCTGCAGTGCTAACCACTGAGCCACAAGTGCCACCCCAATAAAGGGGATAATGGGGAAATTGCTTAGTATTTGGACAAATAAATTGTTTCCTACAGTTGTGCAAATTAAATGACTCCATGTCAGATCACAGACTGGAATAAGGAGTCTTGAAGTGTTGATGTGACAGCACTGTTTACTTCCAAAGACATCCCCAGCTAAGGAAACATGAGGCTCATTACTAAACAACCAAGTAAAGCCGACCTGCTACAACACCAACACCATCTGCAAGGACAGCACTCTTAAAGTACCCGTTTCCATACACTCAGACAAAGAAGGCCACCAATCCAACAGGGATAATGTAACTATCTGAGGACAAGCCAACCAAAGACACACACAGTATTTCCTAGAGGCCTGGAACTCCATCAACAAACATGTGGACATAGACCCCATATCCCAACCACTCTGAGGGAGAACTGGAAATGAGGCCAACCACCTTACCAGACCAGACCCACAGAAATAACAAGCCGGACAGACCAACAATGCTTCATCAGAGATGCACGGATGGCATTACCTGGTATGGTGATGAATTGTCTGCAAACCAACCTACCAGCTCGACGAACAAGTCAACAACCTCATTTTATTTTATGTTGTGAAGCAGAGATTGATGAAAATCTAACATGACAACAATTTTAAGTTTGATCTTTGAATGACGAGAAGCAACATTTTAACAGTATTCCAGTTACTACCAAGAAGACCTCAGGGAGTCATTATCTGAGAGAGGCTCTCAACAGGTTGAGGAGAAGAAGGGAAAGTAGCTGGGGACTGCAGTACTGTAGAAAGCTACACCAGGACAAAAACTGCAATGTGATAAAAGGAAAATCAAGGAAACTTCAATTCTCTGTCAGAGCTTATACTGATTAGTCCATTTAGGCAAGCAATCTCCAAGCACTGAACAACAGAACACAAACACATTTTCCAAATCTGACTTCACAACATAGAACCTTCATATCAGAAAGAGAAATCTTCAAACGACTGACGGGTATGTGGAGATAACAAATTGGCTCCATTCTTCTGGGGTGGTCGAGAGTAACAAATGCATCAGAGCTAAGTACCACAGGTGGGTAATGAGTTATGGGGAAAGGTTGATGAGGAGCAGTGACAGGAGGTATATGGATGAGAGGGGAAGACGGGTTGGATGGGGTTAGATGTCTAGGTCTGTGGTGTGAGTGTTAGATATCTGTATGCAGTGCCAAGTTCCTTTGAGTGAGGATCACTTTCCCAGATCAGCCCAAGTTTAACAGATCTGGTAAGATGGAGCTGTCTATTGGGGTGGGATGAGGTCTGTTAAACAGGAATAAGAGTTTTCATTAGACAGGAGATACTGTAAGTTTTATTCTGATACTGTGTTTTCCCTTGTGACACACAGAAACAGGAGCAGAAGAAGGCCATTCAGCTCTTTGAGCCCGGTCGATTCTAAACAATGCTGGTTGATCATCGAATTCAGACCCCTGTTCATGCTTTCTTGCCATTTCTGATGATCCGTTAAGAATGATATCTGTATGTTTCATGAAAGTCTTCAATGTGTTAGCTTAAACAGTTTCCATGTAAATAACAAGTAACAAGTAAATAACAAACAGTGATAACGCTCGAGAGCCTCAGCATGTTTGGCAGCACCTGTGCAAAAAAAGAATAAACATTTCCCATCCAGTACGAACCTTCTTCAGAGCTGCTAAGTTAGCCGGAACCCTCTGAAGGTGCCAGCTGAAATTCAGAGTGTGATCCATTTCAGTGGGCTCCAGGCACCAGGTGACTTTCCACCAGAAAAGAAAACTTCCCAGACACTTAACACAACATCAGTAGGTCCAGGCATCCCAGTTGTACCTCGTCTCCAAGTAGCTGGAGACTGGACAAACTCAGCTTCATGCAAATTCCCAATGATTGTTATTGTATTGGTGAATGAATATACGGAACTTGTGCTGTTTACATGATGTTTTTTTTTTCCTGTACTTTTTATTACAACATATTTCATTGAGCCTCAAACCAGACATTGAACAAAGGTGAATCTAATGCGAGAAATATTTCTCGGATACCTGAAAGCAACTTGTTTCTTCAAATATTCTCCACATAATGAAAATTTACTCTATACTGAAAGCTACTTTACGCAATTCTAAATAGTTAACAAATACGCCATATGTTGACATGCACGCCCCAGTTAAAGTCACTCCATCAAGGTGAACTGTCATCTGTGCTAACTAACAGCAGGTTTTTGCTGAGAAAATGCCCAACATGGAGCCATCTACATGTCGGGTTACTGAGCAATATGTACCTTCAGCTGATGCAATATTCCAAGTGAGGCTGCACTAGCATTTTGTACAGATGCAGCATGACATCACGGCTTCCGAACTAAATCCCTCTGCCACTAAAACCTAACACACCGTATGTCTTCTTAACAGCATTATCAACCTGGGTGGCAACTTTCAGGGATCTATGCACATGGACACCGAGATCCCTCTGCACATCCACACTACGAAGAATCTTTCCATTGGCCCAGTATTCTGCCTTCCTATTATTCTTCCAAAAGTGAATCACCTCACATTTATCCATATTAAACTCCATTTGCCACCTTTCAGCCCAATTCTGCAGTTTAGCCAAGGGTCCCTGCAATCTCCAACATTCTTCCACACTGTCCACCACTCCACCAACTTTAATGTAACCTGCAAGCTGAGTAACCCATCCACCTATGCCTGCGTCAAAGTCATTTATAAAAAAATGACAAACAGCAGTGGTCCCAATAGAGATCTTTGAGGCACACCGCTAGTAACGGACTCCAGGTTGAATATTTTCCATCAACCACCACTCGTTGCCTTTTTACAGAAAGCCAGTTTCTAATCTAAACTGCTAAATCTCCCTCAATCTCATGCCTCCGCATTTTCACCAATAGCCTGCCATGTGGAACCTTATCAAAGGCTTTGCTGAAGTCCATGTACATCACATCGACTGCCCTACCCTCATCCACATGGTTGGTCAACTTCTCAAAAAACTCAATGACGTTTGTGAGACACGACCTGTCCTTGACGAATCCATGTTGGCTATCTCTAATCAAATTGTTGCTTGCTAGATGATTATAAATCCTATCTCTTATAATCCTTTCCAAAACTTACCATCTAACATGCGTAAGGCTCACTGGTCTATAATTACCTAGGTCATCTCTACTGCCCGTCTTGATCAAGGGCATGACATTTGCAATCCTCCAGTCCTCTGGTACTAAACCTGTAGACAATGATGACTCAAAGACCAAGGCCAAAGGGTCCACCTTCTCCTCCCTAGTTTTCCAGAGAATGCTCAGAAAAATCCCATCCGGCCCAGGGGATTTACTTACCTTCACAGCTTCTAGATTTGATAACACCTCCTCCTTACTGACCTCAATCCTTTCAATTCTAATAGCCCTTAACTCAGTCTTCTCCTCGAAAAATATTTTCCTTTTCCTGAGTGAAAACAGACTAGAAATATTCGTTTAGCACGTCTCCGATCTCCACTGATGTCTAAAAAATACATTATGTCACTGTTCCATCGCTATGAGAATGAAATGCAATAACGATGAAATTTACAGTCTGCAACGTAAGTCATATGACTAAACTTACATAGTGACACGTTGTCAGCTACCTAGCCAAAATCAAAAACAAAACAAAAGCTATGGACAGTGGCGCTTTTCATTGACATGCTTTAAAATGGTTCAAATAGGTCACGGGATGTCGCACAACACTAGGAACTGAGAAACAGTGTTAAAAGTTCACGTTTCATACCATGAATCCTGTAACTGACACTGGTTGGGAGCTTGAGTGCGACATGGAAAATCTGGCACGTCTCAACCGATCCGCTCTCCATGTGGAAGCGTTAAACAAACTTTCCTCTTTCCAGGCGTTCGTTGTATTGATCTCAGATGTAATCAGGATATCATTTTTATACCAAACTACGTGAAATTCCCCTGAGAAAAAAGGAACTGTTGTGCTGAGGAGAGTGAGAGACTGAACGGACAAATGTGCAATCTTCACTGGAGTTGGTGACACTGTGAATATATTTATGTAAATATGTATTAAAACGCTATTAGTACATTTTCACAGCAAAATAAGTGAAGGGATGAATGCCTCCTTTAAATAGAGATCAACTAATAACAGAACTACTCCTTTACTTCAGAAACCCCAGTGAGCACAATAAACTCACCAAGGCACATTAGACAGCAGCTTGCAAATCTAAACCCGTTTCCACCCAAAAAGACAAGGGCAGCACATAAATAGGAGCACCATCATCTTCACATTCTCCTCCAAGACATTCGCCGTCCTGGCTTTGAAAATGTATCACGCTTCTCTCAGTGTCACTGGGTCAAAATCCTGCAATTCCCTCTCTAATGACATTGTGGGTCTGAGTGCACCAAGTGGAGTGCACAGCTCAAGAGGTCGGTTTCTCACCACTTTCTCAAGGGCAGCTATAGGGTATGAGTAATAAACGCTGGTTTAGTTAGCGACCAGCACGTTCCATGAATGAATAATAAAAAAAATGTCAGTTGAGCATGGGAATTATCCTTTCAATTGTCTTCAACAAACACGTGTTGATGGAAGCCACCATTAATGGGCTGCAACCAATGAAAGGCTCAGTTAGGCGAAATGTGCCTGTTCGATGTTTTAAAACTCCCTGTGAGTCTTTCATTGTGATGGAAATATTCGGTTCTGTTTGTTCAATCATTAGAAATGTGTCGCTAGCACTTATTGCCTCTCCAATTCTACATTCATATAAACACCAACTTAGACCGGGTGATGGCACTGCAATGCATAATTAATTTGGACAAACACTACAGCAGAATAAAAACATATTCTGTCTGGTTGGTACGAACATATCGAAAACAATGCCTTCCAGGACGAACCGAATCAATATATTTCTGAGTTAAATGCAAATTGTGATCTTAGTTCGCACTTTGTGTAAACAAAATATTTGATGAAATTCAGCCAGTACAAATTTTAAAAAAGCGAGCAGGTCAATGATCAGAACAATAATTGACCCAATAATCTGTATTTTCGAAGATCTGTGGTCAACATTCCTGGTGTATGTAGTGAATTTCTATCTGAACTTTAGGCTGCTTTGAAAGAAAATATTTTGACTCTTCTCTCACCCTCTGACATCGCGGAGGTTTGATGTCTGGGTTCTTTTTGTGTTGCTTCATTTCCTTTGCAGCTGCATTTCAGTCAGTTGAGATTGAAAGGCACATTTTTAGTTGCATTTCAAGGCATTTTAGGCCAAACTCACACCATGTTCTGAGTTACTTCATCGTTTCTCTCAAGTTTTTTTTCCAAATTAGTCTTGACCATAGTGTTTGACCTTCTTTTGTAATGCTTGGCGAATCTATGGCGCAGTATTTTAACACAAAGAATTAAACGCACATTTTTCCCAGCAGGTCTTTGAAAGAGATCGCATTGATTCTAACAAACTCAGTTTTGTGTTCTTTAATCGAAACTCTATCAGACAGACAAGTAGACAGCTTGAGATGTCTTTTTTTGGTCATTCACGGGATGTGGGTGACGCTGACCAGGCCCAGCATTTATTCCCCGTGCTGCATCGGGAAAACAACCATCATCAAAAAGCCCCTCCCACCCCGATTGTACTCTCTTCCACACTCTTCCTTCGGGCAGAAGATGTGAAAATTTTGCTACACAGATGATCAAATTCAAGAACAGGTTCTTTCCCGCTGCTATCAGGCTTTTGAATAGACCTCCTTAATGTTTATGCTGGTCACCCTCTGTACTTTCTGGGCAGCTGTAACACTGTATTCTGGGCTCTCCATACTCTTACCCTGATGCACCTGTACAGTGCGATATGCTTGTAAAACATGTAAAACAACACTTTTCACTGTACCTCGGTACACATGACAATAACAAAGCAAAATCTCCAATTGCCCAGATAGCAGTTAAGATTCAACCAATTTACAATGAGTCTGGAGTCTCAAGTAGGCCAAACCAGGAAAGGGAGGCAATTTCCTTCCGTCGGGGAATCAGATGGCCCTTTCCAGCAATGGGCAACTTTCACCATGGCAGGATTTAAACATGTGTCTCCAGATAATACTACTGGGCCATTGGCCATTAATGCATTTATTTGAAGTGTTTTCACAACTAATACATCAAACCATATTCCATTTCCAAAGTAAATCGTCCCCGTTGAAATTGGGTATTTTATATTTGGGAGTTAAACCTAATCTCTGATGTGCTCAATTTGTCAACTGCACCCCACAATCCCATCCCTAATTCCACCTGCTGACTGAAACCTGCTCTGTCAAAACCCATTCTCTATTGAAACTTTTCTTTGTTTCTGTATTCTCAATATACTTTATGTATGCATTTTGTTAAGCCTCATGCAATGACGCTACTCCAGTTCTATCATTACCTAAAAGCATCTCCGTTAATGTCCCACTCAGTTGGGAATATTTGCCTTCTTCAGAACCTGCAGAAAGTGATTCCACATCCTTTCACGCTTGGTTCCTCTGGATGACCTTGTGTCATCAGGCTCTGGGGAAGGATCACTGGACGTGAAGGTTAACTCTGATTTCTCTTCACAGATGCTGCTAGACACGTTGAGCTTTTTCAGCGATTTCTGTTTTTGTGCGATTAACTCGTCTTTCATCCACTTCATCCCAGTTTCAAATCATATTTTTCTGTATGGCAATGGATTCACTCATCAGTCTCACTGATAAGATTTCATGGCACTCAGGCTGAATTAGAACAACAGATGTTGCGAAAATGTAAGTTCACAAATCGGCCTTGAAACATGGGAAGTAGGGCTGGTTTATTAAAAATTTTCCCCAACCAGCGCTTGAAAAGAAGCCACTTTATTTTAGATCTCACTGAATATTTACTGTAGTGCACAGGAAATGATGGAGTCTGGTACAATTACAACATTTAAAAGGCATTCGGATGGTACATGAATAAGAAGGATTTAGAGGGATACGGGCCAAGTGCTGGAAAATGGGACTAGATTTGTCTAGGATGTCTGGTTGACACAGTGGAGTCGGAGTGACGGGTGTGTTTCCGTGGTGTACATCTCTATATGAATACATTTCACCATGTCAATCTTGTTTATCACTATTCCTAAATCCATGAGATACGAATGAAGATACCCATAAGCATAATTTTCCATCATTTTAAATAATGTCATTATGTATGCGCCATCCTACTGGAAGTGACTTCAACCTATGCAATACGATCTCTTCATATGTTTCAGGAAGGTGTTAGCTTACAATGTGCAAATGACCATAGAGTCACAGAGTCATAGAGATGAACCGGATGAAAACATGGGGAATTGCAGTTCACTATCTACTTTATCTATGCGTTTCATGATTATATATACCTCTGTAAGGTCACCTCTCTGCCTCCTATCCTCCAAGGGGAAAAGGCCATGAAACCAATGAGATATCCAGTGTAAACTCTATCAACATAGACATAATCCGCTTTCAGCAACTCTATACATTGTCTAAATCGCAATTTATAACATTTTTTTGCCTAACGCTGTTTTAATTTCACTCAGTCCAGCGTATATATACCCATTTCCAATTTTGTGTTATAGTTACTGGCATGCTGTGGTAGAAGCCGAAGTTGCTGGAGAAATGTGGCGGAGTTGGCAAAATCTGTGGTCAGAAAGAAGAGTTAATGTTTAATGTCCGGAAACCCTCCTTCAGAACATTCCCTTCCTCATGCACACTGTATCTTGGTTGATTCCATCACTGCATCCTGACTGATTCCATCGACAATCAGAAAAAGACTCTGTGCTAAGGATGTGGTATTCTTTTCATGCGAATAACGAATGAAATGGGTCCAACTGAGGTTTCATTGAGACCTGAATACTTTATTTGCGAGGTGTCTTTTGAACTGAATGAGCATGAGTTCAATCAAAGATAACAAGGTGTAGAGCTGGATGAACAGAGCAGGACAAACAGCATCAGAGGATCAGGAAGGCTGACGTTTCGGGCCAAGACATCAACATTTTTCATATTTGAAAAAAAACGAAAGAACAGTGGATGCCGGAAATCAGAAACTGAAAACGGAATTTAGAATTCTGAAGAAGGGTCACTGGCCCCGCAAGTTTAACTCTGATTACTCTGCACAGATGTTGCCACACCGGTCGAGTCTTTCTAGTATTTTGCCTTTTCCTGTGTTTGAATTTGTGAGTCAGTTAAACGGAAATGTGTGGCTAGAAACTTCATGGATTCTGCAACAAACGACTCAGTAGTTTACACATTGCAGACAACAAGCAAATATTACAATTCTAATTGTTTATACACAATACTGCAACAATATTCCACAACAGTCTAAATAAACTCCACCGATAACGTTACATACAGGACAGTAAATGTTGGAACTGGAGGGACACTCTGCTTGCAGTAAGCGTCATCTACAAAATGCACTGTTACTTGACAAAGCTTCTTAAAGAATGTACCTCAAATCCATGGGCATCCACCCTTCTTCCTCTTCACATGATCAGATTGTTCCAAATTATTGTGCGAGAGCACCACGTTATTATTTTAATAATCGCAAGTGAAGCGATTAACGATAACTTCACTGAAACACATCATGAGGGAAATTGTGATATATATGCAATAGAAATAAGCATTGGTGTTGGCCCAAGGATGCTCACATTATTTTAACACTTTTAAACAATAGATGATATTTAAATAGGTTGTGCTAGATTCGAGAACATTGATGAACAGAAATCACCTTTTATGAAACACACTACACTGTGATTCACTACACATAGCAGAGCAGCGTAAAAGATCTCAATAACGGACACAAGTGTCTGTTATTATATTCTTTCATGGCTGTTGAATTTTGCACAGGCCCATTTATAGCTCAGGGGCACTTACCGTGCACGATAAGACTCGACACAGTTCCATTGAAAATCTTCCTGCCCCGACCCTAATGCTGCAATAATAGATTCCGGAGTCCTGGAAATCTAGATTCAGCAGTTGGAACTTGTTAGATCCATGCTTGAATGGGAACATGAGTTTCCTTCGGTCTGCCGTCAGGTTTAAAGTTTTGTCCTGGTCGCCACTCCGCCACTAAACGTCCACCAATGGGTTCTGATCGAATAGCGGAATGGAACAATAGATGGACACATTTGTTCCTTCCAATGCAGTTTGGCTTGCGGGGAACTGAGTCACAGAGAACGTGGTTTCATTGGTAGCTGTCAGAAACAATAAAATAAACATAGACATATATAAGCGTGGATTCGAAGCAGAAATTTCTACACAGTTTTTCCTCACTTTGTTTTTATCCGACAGGTTTTGGTTTTTTATACCTGTGTAAATAATGCCCAAGGCTGATAGGTACCATGCTCTTTCACGTACAGACATTTTGACCAACGTTGATAAAATCAAACTCTCTCTGCAAGTCACTGCAATAAGTCCTAAAAGTGCAGTGCGGATGGAAGTACTTGAAGATAATATGGTATTGAGGGTGTCGCAATAAATCTTAGCAAATGTAACTGTATCTCCAACATCAGGCCTCTGGTTTCTGTTTGACGTCAGAGTTGACCGCACATTGTGGAACTTGAAACTTTTCCTTTCTCATCGATCTTTAACACAACATATATTTTTGCATCCACTGAACATTTCCGATTTGCTGCAGCTCTTAATGAATTGTCAAGTTGAGCAGCTTGTGCTCAAATATCCATGGCAGTGTGATGAAACAGTCAGCCCTCAATTCACTGTTTTCACTGCACCTCCGGGATTTTGGATGGGCGTGTGCTGTGGAAACTCAACTGTGCGTCTCGATAGCATTGTGACTTTAAAAAAAACAGTGGTGATTTGGTCAGAGATAATGGGAACTGCAAATGCTGGAAAATCCAAGATAATAAAGTGTGAAGCTGGATGAACACAGCAGGCCAAGCAGCATCTCAGGAGCAAAAAGCTGGCGTTTCGGGCCTAGACCCTTCATCAGAGAGACCTGAAAGTCCGCAGCACTGTGACTGTCCTTCAGCTAACACGGCGCTCTGTAGTTGATAGGTCCGCTTGATTCTAACCAAATTCTTGGAAATTATGGAATTGAAAATCATCCCAAATTAAACAAAACTTTGATCAAACATCTGTGTCAACACAATAACTTTTCGGATGATCGATTCTTCTAACTGCCCAACACATGTTCACAGCGTATACTGCTGCTGGTGATCGTGCAATGATTGTGCAGTTATTGCTCTTTTTATGCTGCCAATCTATTTCCTGTTCTTTACTGAGTCAGAGTACTGCTGCTAGCAAGGTGCAGTTACCGACACGGATCTGATATATATGCTTGTGTCTGGATGAGACAAGTGCTCGTGATGGAAAATTTACCATTCATTTTTGCTGTCTTCTATTGCTTTTGTTGATTCTTCCGAGGAGATTTTGTTTCCTGTTGACTTAGCACTTCTGTTGCCTGTAAATTCATCACTTTTAACTTTGTGATGGTGATCTCAACGAGTGTTTCGTGCTGTTGGTGACCGTGTGTGTGTGTGTGTGCGTGTGTGTGTGTGTGTGTGTGTGTGTGTCTGTGTGTGTGTGTGTGTTCTTTTAGTGGAAACTCGATGTTGCTGGTCATAGCTCAGAGTTTCTGCTGGGATTACACTCATGCTGCAGGTAATCGTGCTACTCAATGCTGCTGAGGACTGCAAGTCATAAGTGTGAGTGATAATGGGAACTGCAGATGCTGGAGAATCTAGCCCTCCCTGATGAAGGGTCTAGGCCCGAAACGTCAGCTTTTGTGCTCCTGAGATGTTGCTTGGTCTGCTGTGTTCATCCAGCTCCACACTTTGTTATGTTCTACACATAAGTGTGACCTGGTCATCGTGTTTTTGAATGAATCCCACTGCGCGTTATCGTTTGAATCTTTTGTTGGCGATTGGGTGATATGACTGTTGTTGACTCAGTGGGAGTATTGCTTGTGTAAATTCTACTTGTTTAACAACATTCCCTGTTAAACTGGAACTGTTTTGCTGATCAAACGTTCCCCGTGAATGACTCACTTTTGCGTGCCTACGTCTGTGTGATTTACACAAGTAAGATTTCTCATCATAACAAATACATTTTGAATGAGTGTTGCATGTGATTTGTCTCAATGTTTTTGCGTGTATATCTTCTGAATGTACCTTGTGTTGTCTGTCTGTGTATGAAAACCAATGTGAGTTGATATTACTTTTGGGTTACATGTTTAAGTGTTGTATTATAGTCTGAGTTTACCTTGCTCTGGTGGAATGATTGCTATGCAAATGCTTCACTTTGTGTGGTTGTGCGTATATCAATGTGTTAGCTATGTTTTCTGACAGCTATTACACCAGTTCATAATCACTATACTCACATTTGATTCCAAACCAACTGAAAGTATTCATTTATGTGTCTGCTCAACATTTGTTCATCCTTTCAATCTGTTTGTTTCACCTATTATCTGGTACTTAATGCATTGTTCAAGTATTCTTTTTAGTTTGGGCCCATCTGGGTCACTGATGCCTGAATTACTGAAGACAGTGCTTTGTCTCTGTGTCAACTGTGCCTCAATTCTTCTCCCATCCTTCCAAGTTATCGATCACACTGCTGCATGTGTGATTGGATTTCTGCAGTAATATGTCATGCATCCAAACAGGATATTTGCCATGTTCTATTCGGCATTGAACATTGAAATACCTTTTGTTCAAAGTCTCAAGATCTGTGCACATTTATTCCACAGTGACATGAACAGTTTGAGTCCAGTTTAATAGATGAAAGGGGAGATCCGATTTTAAGACTTAAGAATTACATCAAGATCACCTCACTAAAATGAAACAGAAACATCCCCACAAAACTCAAGCAAATATTCATGAAAATATAAACATAGGCTCAGTAGGGAAGTTCTGAAACAGGTTCACTGGACCCAAAATATTAACTCTGCTTTCTCCCAGATGCTGCCAGACCTACACAGTTTTTGTTTGTTTTTTTCAGCAATTTCTGTTTTTATGACTATGAGCGAGGCAGGCAGAGGGATCCAGGAGATCAGTCTGAAGGAATGTCAGCCCTTGAGCTTGTCTAACAGGTTTGAAATTCTTGGTCCCTGTGTAGATGAGAGGAGGCATTGTATGAATGATGACCAAACTAACTTCAGCGCCATGGTACACGCGACACTCCGAGAGTGGCGAGTAAAGAGAAGCATAGTTGTAATTGGGAATAATACAGACAGAGGAATAAACACTGTCACTGCAGCCCGGATCCAGTGCTATAAAGACTGTGTAGCCTGTCTGATGTCCAGGCTCAGGATATCACATCTGGGTGGCAAACAAACTTGGGGTTTGTTTAAATTAGATTACCTACAGTGTGGAAACAGGCCCTCTGGCCCAACAAGTCCACACTGCCCCTTGAAGCATCTCGCGCAGACCCATCTCCCTACAACCCACATAGCCCTGAGCACTTGGGCAATTTAGCGTGGCCAGTCCGCTTAGCCTACACATCTTTGGACTGTGGGAGGAAACCGGTGCACCCAGAGGAAACCCATGCAGACACGGCGAGAATGTGCAAACTCCACACACACAGTCACCCGAGGCTGGAATTGAACCTGGTTCCCTGGCGCTGTGAGGCTGCAGTGCTAACCACTGAGCCATTGTGTTGGAGCGTTACCCCCTGACTGGGGACAGTGACTCAAGAGACAGGTGGAATTCAGGTAATGGCAGACAGTGAGTCAAGCAACAACCTATAATTGCACGGAGTGGGCCAAAGACCTTCCCCGAATCTTGTCTTGGCTTAAGGACACAGTTGCTCTCTTAATCAACAGCTCAGATTAGAATAGAAGTCAATGATACACTTTGATCTTTACAGTCAATTATGACATATGTCCTTCCCCTTTATTCCATACACCCAATTGTGTGAAACACCTAGTGAATGATGGGCATTCCCAAGGACAGCCCCAAGTTCCCATTATCTCATGGTGTTTGATAGACACTTTAATCTCTTCGCCTTGGTATCTTTCTATGTATCCTATTGTGCAGGATTCTAACATTATGGTTATACTCATTCTGATCTGCCCCAGACTTGTCTATCTCTACGGACCTCTTGAGTTTTGTTTTTCATTGGATTGCTTGTGCTATGTCCATGAAATTCAGATATTCCACTGTCCCAATAATATATCAAGATACAACTGCTTTAACCAACTGCTTTAAGATTTCTTGCATTCATTTCTGTTATAAAGTTAGTTGTAGAGTGTAAGGTAATACAGCTACTTCCACTGTTAGCACTTTGTAACTAATACGTTGTAACCAATCTCTTTCACTCAGAATATACCAGACATCTCTTTAGAGATCAGAGAAAGCGTTTTCTGAGAATAACCAACTTTCCATCTGTGTGTAAAAGTTTTTCCCATAATGCTTCGAACATACTTTAGTTACACATGTATCTATAATTATGTTGAAATCTATCTCCATGATTATCTGAAGAATATTTAACAAGCGGGGTGGCATGGTGGCTCACAGCACCAGAAACCCGGGTTCCATTCCATCCTCTGGCGACAGTTTGTGTGGAGTTTGCGCAATCTCCACGGGTTCTGCACGGATTTCTGCCAGGTGCCCCAGTCTCCTCCCACAGTCCCAAGATGTGTAGGTTTGGCTGATTGGCCATGTTCAATTGTTCACGGTGTTCAAGGACGAATAGATTTGGTGGGTTTCAGGGGAATGGGTCAGGGTGGGATGCTCTGAGGGCCGGTGTGGACTTTTTGTGCCAAAGGCCCTGTTTCCGCACTGTAAAAATTCAATGATTCTGTGATCAAGAACCTATTTCTCAATATTGTGAATAGATTCAAAGAAAAAATTACGAAATAACTTTCTGTGTTGTTTTCACAGCTGCTTATAGAGTTAGTCTGGCTGCTTCAAGGGCTGAGATTTACACTCCCTGTTCGAACTGGCACTGTTCACTTAATGGGACAGCATCCTTTTCACTCATGAGGCTGGATTCAATCACTTGTCTGTTCTTAGGCATCCTCTTATTAAACTGTCTCGGATGGTTGCTTGGAGGGTATCCTATTCACTTTGGAGAAGCCTTGTTCAAGGGTACCTTTATGTGTGTTAATAATGGAGCGGGCTGTTTTATTTTGTTTATCCTTTGTGGGCCATTTTTTGACTTTCCAACATGAGCCACCCTGCCAGGATGGAAAGGAAAATATCCCGTTGTTGTGTCCACATAGGTGTCAATATGGGTAGAAAGAAAAAAAAGAGGCTCTGCTGAGGAAACATGAGGAAATCAGGGCTAAACTGAGAAGCTGACCACAAAATGCAATATTCTACAGATTACTACCTGAGCCACGAGCAAAATGGCAGGAGGTCAACAAGATTAACGAGATGAAATCATGCCTTAAAGATTTGTGAAGAAGAAGTGGATTTGAATTCATGGGATTTTAGCTCAATTACTGAGTAATGGCAGAGTGGGTTTTTGTGGGTTGGAAGGTTGCAGATTGTGTTCGAGCATCATTCTGTTGCTGCTGGTGGCTAACATCACCTCGCGGATGCCCAGTCTTAAGTTTTTAGATCTACTCAAAGCCTGCCCCATTTAGGACAGTAATAATGCCACACAGAGATAGATGGTATCCTGAATTTTAAGATGGGACTTCGTCCCTGCAAAGTCTGTGAGTTGGTTACTTTTTCTTCTGTATTTTCAATTGTATAGCTAGAATTATCTGAGCATGCTGCACCGATTTTTGCACTGAGTCAAAAAATCCAATTTGGCATCTGTAAATACTCCGCCCATTCTCTATTCTCTGTTTCCTATGCATTTAAAAGCATGCTGCGTTCATGCTCGTGTATTAATTTCAAGTGGACTGCTCTTCCGCTCCGCTGAATTAAAGCTACAATTACATTACAAACATCTATCTTCAGACAAAAGGTCATTTCCCTTCGGAAAACAACGTTGACTGTGTTGATAGAATGAGTTTCCAATTGGATTGCTAAATGCAACTTCGCACATTATTACATCACAGTCCGGATAAGTGATGTCAGACCAGCGGTTCCCAGTTCATTGTTTCCCTCTTGTCCTTTGCGATACCTTTTACCAATTGCTTCATTTAGTGAAATCCAACCAGCTTCACCATTTCCAGAGCTAGGGGATATCAGGAAAACCATGGACTTCAAACTCCACTTTCTGTCTACAGTGACTGAATTGTGGGAAATGGTTTTCTTCATTTTAAGATCGTATTCCGAAACAGTAAAGCTGCTTCAGCAAGAAATGCGAATCTCCTGTCCATTTTTCAGCAAAATATCTGACGTAATCCTTCACAGGATCCCTTTAGAGTCGCTGCAGCAGAAGTGCAAGCAGTAAATTCAGATACTTCAGCGTTCATAATGCCAATGACAATCATGAGTACAGGATATAGATGAATCAAGAACGAGTTTCTTGTCTATGGGCAGGGAGAAATCCCAAATGCCTGCAAAACTCACGTACTGATAACCACACGTGAGATCTGACATCACCCCGTCAGCCCTGGTGAATTTGTATACTCGGCACGTGGCAATACAACGGGTCACTTCCTTTAGCAGCTCCAGATGCTCTGAGTCTTACTTCACTGCGCAGCCATGTTAGTGATCAGTTACAGAGGTAAATTTGATACATGGTCCTCTTCCCAAAGGATCACGGCTCTTTCATTTTGTTAATGATAAATATGTATGAAAGTTTTTATTCAGCCTTTCCTGTCAGGCTTAGTTTTTCAACATGTGCGTCTTTTCCTAACATGTTCAGGGTTTGTTATGGGCTGTTTAATTGAATTGTCAGAGTTTTAATTTTGCCCTTTTATTTGCGACAGGCTCTCACAATTCCCAATTCATCGTGACACAAGTTCCAGAGTCTGCAATCAGGTGAGGTGCCTCCGTTACTCTTTTTTGCATTTACCCGATCTTTACAGAAAAAAAGTCAGTGAGCGTGCAGTGGTGGACAGATGGGTCCTTGGAGGAAAGTTTGGATTGCATAAACCATCTTTATTTCCTCAATCAGGGAGGAGCTGCCCTACAACTGGCAGAAGTAGGAGTGGAAGGCGCCGGGCTTTATTACTGCAGAGTGACACACGACGCGGTTGGAAACGGAACCTGCACTAACCTGGTTGTGTACGATAAGTATCAGGGAGAGGGAGAAATACCGTGCTAGTTGTGCATTTCTTTTTAAGCATTAAGCTGAAGAAATGTTAAAATGCAGATTCAATTCAAAAAGAAAAAATGTGTAATCTTCTGTTATGATCTTACCACCTTTTGACGGAGGAGCGGAGGAAGACCCATTGGGTCAACTCCGCCAATAAATGATATAGCTGATTGGATAACCCTCAATTCCGCTTTCCTGCCTTTCCCTAAAACCCTTGACGTAGTTACGAATGACAAATCTGCCTAAGGTAGTACAGAATATATTTGCAAACCGAATCTCAGCAGCCCACTGCGATAAAGCATTCTACACACTACGCTCCGGCAGAACAATTTCTACCTTATTTCCGTTTTAAATGAGTGACCTCTTATTCTGAGATTATGCCCACTAGTCTTAGCCTCTCCCACAGGGCAAATAACCTTTTGTGCATCTATAATGCCAAATCCTCCATGATCCTTTTAAAATTCAATAAATTCTCTTCTTCGTTTTCCACATTTCAACACATACAAACCCACTCTGACCTTTGTTTTTTTAATTAGACGTGGGCTATGACAGATACCTCGCTGACAAAATGTTACTGTTCCCAATGAACACGAAAGCGTATTTACTTAAACCTTACATGCACTTCCGCTGAGTTTACATTAAGTTTATAATTTGTTGAGTGCGAGTTTCACTCAATTGATCACATCCACTTCCTGTATTTTGTGTCGGGAGTTTTTATTGTGTTCTCAAAAGCGATCTCCCTGGTGGTGGGGACATAAGTATCTCGCTCGCAGAAGGGAAATCACACTGAAGGAACATACATCTCATAACTGGCATGAATTATTCGAAATATGATGTCTTGCACAGTTAATACTTGGAGAAAAATGGCAGAAGATTGAGTCACTGAAATAATCAACTGATTGATTTCAGAGATTTCAGAGAAGGTGTCTTGCCGATGAAAATTTAAAATCAACACTTGTTTTGATTCCAACTCTCTGATGTTGAAACTGCGGTATTATTTATAACTTTCCCCTTTAAATGACTGCAATTCGGCGCTGACGAACATTTTCGTTTTCTCTTCCAAAAGAACCAGCAGATTTTTCGAATTGCGCAGTTTCAACTATTTACCATCTGTTTAAGTGCACGATCTTTGCGGTTTTCTGGTTCTGTTTGGGCCTGTGACGGAATTCTGCATCAATATTTCAAATTAAATGCAGGCTGAAAAACAAAAGCTTTCTTTTTTGTCAGTCCCTCCGACTCTACTCAAAATAGTCATCAAGCTGCCGTAGAACGGAGCAACTGTTTCTCTAACTCTTCTCTGCATAACTGCTGCGTTTTTCCCAGATAACCTGAACATCACTTGGAACAAAAATGAATCAGAAATTGCAACCGGAACGGAACATGCAAACTGCAGATTGCAATCTGGCTGTATGAGGCTTGCAGAAAACGAACTGAGGCAGAACCCATTCAGAACCCATTCAGAGCGGTACCTGTCAAGTCTCTCACATCTCACTTGGGACACCAGCCAATGTAACCTACTCTTTCATTAAATTTGGTAGGTTCAATCATTGATATTAATTTTGTTGCGCTGAGATCTGCTTCGAAAATAATAGTCATTTTCAGACACGCTCCACTTCCCGCGATGCAACAAGTGACTGTAATGTTTAAGGGGTAATTCTCCGACAGGATTTCTATGTTCAATGGGGTCCCACAATGGTCAGGGTTGGGGCCTTGCTGTTGTGATTTACGGAAACAATTAGACTTGAATGTAGGATGGTTGATAACTTCGCAGATGGAATGAAAATGGGGGCATTGGAAAGTAGTGAGGAGGTTTCATTTCCCCCATTCTCTTGCTACCCTCTTGCTCCATTTGTACGAATAAAAGGCTTTGGGATTTTCTTTAACCCTGTTTGCTAAAAACATTTCATGACCCCTTTCAGCCCTGTTAATTCCTCATGTCAGATTGGTCTTACTTTCCCGATATTCTTCCAAAGCTTTGACTGTTTTCAGTCACCAAGACCTTATGTATGCTTCGTTTGTCCTCTTTACTCATCTCACAACTTCTCCTGTCATCCATGGTTCCCTAAACTTGCCCTTTCTGTCCCTCATTGTCACAGGGAAATGTATGTCCTGCACCCTAGTCAACCTCTCTTTAAAAGCCTCCCACATACCAAATGTGGATTTACCCTCAAACAGCTGCTTCCAATCCACATTCCCCAGCTCCTGCTGAATTTTGCTATAGTTGGGCTTCTCCCAATTTAGCACTCTTCCTTTAGGACCACCCTTGTCTTTGTCCATGAGTATTCTAAAACGTACGGAATTGTGTTCACTATTCCTGAAATAATCCCCTGCTGAAACTTCAACCACATGGCCAGGCACATTCCCCAACACCAAGTTCAGCACTGCACCTTCCCGAGTTGGACTATTTACATACTGCTCTATAAAACCCGCTTGAATGCGCCTTACAAATTCTGCTCCATCTAAACCCCTAACACTAAGTGAATCCCTGTCAATGTTGGGAAAATTAAAATCTCCCATCATCACCACACTGTTGCTCCTACATCTTTCCATCTGTCTATCTGTTTATATATTTGTGCCTTGATCTCACTATCACAGTTGGCAGGCCTATATACAACCGCGACATTGTCAAACCCCTTTCCTATTTCTCAGCTCTTCCCATATTACCTCACTGCTCATGTCCTCCATAGTGCCCTCCTTCAGCACAGCTTTGATATCCTCTTTGACCAGTAACGCAACTCCTCCCACCCCTTTTACCTCCCTGTGTATCCTGCCTGAATCATCTACATCCTGGGATATTTAGTTGCCATTCTTTTCCTCAACCAAGTCTCAGCAATTGCAATAACATTATACTCCCAGGTACTAATCCAAGCCCTAAGTTCATCTGATAGAGGAGGAACTGCAGATACTAGACAATCTAAGAGAACAGGGTGCGGAGCTGGATGAACACAGCAGGCCAAGCAGCATCAGAGGAGCAGGAAAGCTAACGTTTCAGGTCTTGCCTTTCTTCTGACCTATTTTCTGAAGAAGGGTCTGAAACATTAGCTTTCCTGCTCCTCTGATGCTGCTTGGCCTGCTGTGTACATTCAGCTCTACACCCTGTTATCTCAGTGAATATCGAATTGTTCACTTCTTAGGAATGGCATGTTCAATGACATGGTAAAAATAAAGTGCCTGCAGCGACACTACACAGTTCAGCAATTGTACTGTATAGGCAAATGGTAGTGAAATTTGTGTTGTTCAGAAAACTAATGGAAGACTTCTAAGTGAAGCACTTTTATCAATTTAAGAATGGGCAGCAAAGTGTATTGTCTCAAGGTTATCGGCAATATTAAACACTTTATATGTCATTTTATTTCCAACTTTGTAAAGACTGTTCCCTTCGTTTGGACTGCAGCCATCTCATTTTCTGTGGCTCAGTTGCCAAACTGTTGATTGTGAGAAGTATGCAGTCTGAAAACTCACACATATTTCTATGAATTAATATGGACACAAGGTAGTATCCAATTTTGCTGAATCTACAGGTGATGTACCAATTGCATTAGGAGTTCACGAAGGATAAAAGTAACAGCAAACTCTACCAGCACAAATAAGGACAATGAAATAACTATATACGCCTCAATCAGGGCTCCCCTCAACCTTCTCTGCTCCAAAGAAAATGTTCCGCACTTCTCCAAACACTTCACAGCTAAAATGACCCAAACCAGCTAGCATCCTGGTGAATCTTCTCAGCAGCCTCCCCAGTGCAATCAAATCTTTCTCTTTTGTTCATACGCAGAAAGAACAATTGATTAGTTAATGAAATCACCTTTTTGAGTAGAAGTCTAATGTCCACATTTATTTTAATGCTATGGTTTACAATGCAGCTTTACCAGCTCCCCTAAAAATTGTATCGATCCATTCCAAATATTCTTCATTTGTTTCTTTCAAGTTGCAGTGCAGGACATCTGGCTTTTATACAGAAGACTTTAACATTACTTGGCACTGAATCGATACACAAATCTTCATTGGATTTAAAAATGTAAAACAGGCAAAAGGCGAGGAACTTTATGAAGTGGTCGGCCCTTTGGATGTGCCAAATATACCCAGAAGTGATACAGTCTACATGTGTCAATTACATCACATTTTGAGCACATCTCCAGCAAATGTCAGCTACACAGTTCCAGAAGAAGGTAAGATTCTTGGACACGTTGTAGGTTAATCTTTCAGACATCGCATAAAAATGTTGAAGAAGTAGAATTTGATTACCACAGTCAATTCCCTCTGATTGCGTCGATCCTGAAATTTGACGTTGCATGGTTAAAGGTTTCCTTTAGTCAGCTTATTCCGAAACGTGCAGTATTTTATCATGTAAGAAACAGCCAAGAGTCGAAATTCATCATTGAGAGGTCTCATAACTTAGATTAGACACATAATGTTCAAATTCATTTCCGAAGATAAGCTCAGTGTCAGATTGGACGACTGGATACAGCAAAGAGTGCCAAAGGATAGAGAGGAATATCGGTCAATAAATGTGTTGCTGGAAAAGCAGAGCAGGTCAGACAGAATGCAAGAAGAAGGAATGTCAATGTTTCGGGCCTAAATCCTTCTTCAGGACATTGAATTTCCTGCTGCTTGTGTGTTGTCTGACTTGCTGTGCTTTATCAGATCGACATTTACTGATTCTAGCTTCCACCATCTGCAGTCCTTACTGCCTGAGAGAGGAATATCTTCAGGTTATACAGCACAGAAACAGCACTTTGGTCCATTGGGTCCACCTATTTACACTAATCACATTTTCCAGCACTTTGCCGAAAGCCTTGAAAGTTGTGACATTTTAATCACTTGTCCACTTACATTTCTTAAAGCTTTCCCTCCTACACGAACCTCCCAGGCAGCACATTTTTGATGCTCAATACCCGCTCGGTGGAAAATATATTTTCCATGTTGCTCTAAACCTCTTCACTTTGCCTCTACAAATTATGACTTCACGTTATTCACCCTTCAAATAAAGAGAACAGTTGCTTGTAATCCACCTGTCTATTCCTTCATAACTGTATACGCCTCAATCAGGGATCCCCTCAACCTTCTCTGCTCCAAAGAAAACAGTCCGCACTTCTCCAAACACTTCACAGCTAAAATGTTCCAAACCAGCTAGCATCCTGGTGAATCTTCTCGGCAGCCTCCCCAGTGCAATCAAATCTTTCTCTTTTGTTCAGCCAAAAGTATCGAATCGATTATTTTAATGTTAGATTGAAATAATTTCATGAAGACAAGTGCACTCATTATTAGAGATAATGGGGACTGCAAATGCTGGAGAATCCAAGATAACAAAGTGTGAAGCTGGATGAACACAGCAGGCCAAGCAGCAACTCAGGAACTCCTGAGATGCTGCTTGGCCTGCTATGTTCATCCAGCTTCACACTTTGTTATCTTGCACTCATTATTAGACGTAATTTATTTTGTTCACACTTCATATATATATGAATTTATAATTAACATTTTAAGTGAGGGCTATTTATTAAAGTTAAATGGTTAGGTTAAATACTCAGATATATATTAAAATGAAGTGATTTTCAAACTGAGAAATAGTAAGAGCTGCTGATACTAGCGTCTGAGATAACACACTGTGGAGCTGGAGGAACACAGCAGGCCAGGCAGCATCAGAGGAGCAGGAAAGCTAGTGTTTTGGTTTGGGACCCTTCTTCAGAAATGGGGGAGAGAAAGGGGAGTCTGAAATAAATCGAGAGTGTGGGGTAGTGATAGGAGGGAGCCCACCAAATCCCACAACTACCTAGACTACACCTCCTCTCACCCACCTTTCCGCAAGAATGTGATCCCCTACTCCCAATTCATCCACCTCCGCTGCATCTGCTTCCAAGACAAAGCATTCCATTCCTGAAATCCCAGATGTCCTCGTACTTCAGCGACAACAACTTCCCACCCACAGTGGTTGAAAACGCCTTCAATCCCATCTTTTGCATTTCCCACACCTCAGCCCTCACACCACCTCCCTGCAATAACAGCAAAGGCAGAATATCCCTCATCCTCACATACCACGCCATCAACCTCCAGATTCAACTCATCATTCTCTGCCACTTTCAACACCTGCAATCTGACCCCACCACGAAGGATATATTTCTCTCCCCACTCTGATGTGCCTTCCTAGTGGACCACTTTCTCCATGACTCCCTCATCTGTTGCACACTCCCAACTAGCCCCACCACACCCATCACCTTTCCCTGCAATTGCAGGAGGTGCTACACCTGCCCCCACATCTCCCCTCACCGCCATCCCAGGCCCCAAAAAACCCTTCCACATTGAACAGATGTTCACCTGCAAATTTGCTAAAATGGTCTATTGTATCCTTTGTTCCCGATGTGGCCTCCTCTATATTGGTGAGGTCAAGCGGAGACTCAGAGACAGTTTTGTAGAACACTTATGCTCAATTTGCAACAAACGACAACACCTCCCAGTCCTGAACCACTTCAATTTCCCCTCCCACTCCTTGGATGGCATGTCCATCCTGGGCCTCCTCCAGTGTCACAATGGTGCCACCTGGAACTGGAGGAACAACGCCTCATCTTCCACCTTGGAAGTCTACAACCCAATGGTCTCAATGTGGACTTTACAAGCTTCTGACTCTCCCCACCACTGATATCATCCCAAGACAAGCACTTCCCCCCCAACCCCCCAGCCCTGCCTCTTTGACCTGTCTGTCTTCTCTCCCACCTATCCACTCCTCCAAGCTCACTGACTAATCCCCACTACTGTCTACCCGCTATCAGCTCCCCCCCTCTCTTTATTTCAGAGCCCCGTTCCCTCCTCCATTTCTGAAGAAGGGTCTCAATCCCCCAAAGTCAGCTTTCCTACTCCTCTGATGCTGCGTGGCCTGTTGTGTTTCTCCAGCTCTACACTGTGTAATCTCCGATTCTCAAACACCTTTTCAGGCTCGGCTGGAACTTTGGCCAATCACCCAGTCGAGGTAATGCAGTTACCACTCATTCAAAGAAGGCCATTTTTACAGTAAACCTGTAACTTTCCACTTGTCTTCAATTGCTGACTTTAATGCCCAATGAACCATGAATGATTCACCCTGGTTTGGAGATGTCATTGTTAACCCCACACCACACAACACCCATTAATGTCTTCAAAATAGATTATCAAAACCTTACATGAGCATGTACATGCTGCTCAATATCTTCAAGTCCTTTCTCCATTTGATATAGTTTGCAGGCCATTGCACATGTACATAAAATGAGAAACAATCAATTAACAATAATATGAACATTTGGATACCATAACGCTGGGAGTACTGCTGAAGCTTTCGGTGACCACCCATTAAGTATGACCCACTAATGATGCAAACATGACTCCTACATTGTCTGCTTTCTGAATCAGTTGATCATGGCTGGATGTCATGACAATTTCTTGCTGTAAAAAGCTATGGTGTCCTGTTGTCAATGAGAACTAATCTGCTGATGCCTGGCAAAGAAAACATCACATGTGGAAATACCCAACTTGATACACAGTTATCACATCCCGTTCTTAGATTGTGTGGTGTTTATATCAAATTTAACCATAGAAAGCATATATTTTGTCCCTAAAGAGCTTGGTGGATGGTTCCTGTCCCTTATCATTAAGGTATACAATATCAGTGTTGGAATCAAACATATGGTTTAGGCCAATTTCACAGATGATTGCTCGATGTTTCAATGATAGGGAATATATAAGGGACATACCAGGCCTTCTGGCTATTGTTCCTAATGGGTCTCATTGTTGTTATCCAGCCATGTGCCATAAAACACAGATGCCTGAAACAGATGAGGTCGGGTGATAAACTGGCATCATGTTTGCTGCTGTATTAAATTAAAAAATACAAAGAATAGGCTTTCTGTACTGTGACATTGCAATAACTCTTTACCAAAGCATTTAGAAGCATTAAGTTCATAATGGTGAGGTGAAATAATTCTTTCCAAGACAACAAATGTCCGGATTTCAATACATTGGTCACTTCATGTCCTTGTGCTAAACTGTATAGTGGGAGCAGCTTACAATGCATTCGGTTAGCTTGGGCACTCGGATTTATCTGGGTATGATACATTTCCTAAACGATGCTACTAGTAAACTTCCAACCCATGTCAGTCAAAAAACAACTGGCTAAATCTCTATGGGCTAATGATTTCGTCCACATAACAAGTAGTTTAATAGCTTCCTTGGTTGGTGGCCCAGCTACAACAATTTTATATTGTAGAGTTTCAATACCCATGGAAGTTAACCAATGTATTCCTACCTCTGCTCAGCCAAGAATAGTGAGGAGTGCATCTCTCTTGCCTTTCCTTTGTTACGTTAATGGTCTGTATTCAGAGCGACAGTGGGCAGTTAAATTATTTCCAATCGTTATCCCCACTGTCACAGTAAAAACAATATTCGGTTTGAACACTGGAGTACAAATGTTATAAAACTACCAAAAATGGGGTAACTCTGTGGCATTTAATGGGCCTGGATTAAAGATCAACCATAATCATCCCCAATATTTCTTGGGGAAATGTTTGAAAGAAAATTTCTGAAGAAGGGTCTCGGCCTGAAGATGTGTGTGATTCAGTATATAGCTAATTTATTGGACTGAAATACTTAATGCAATGCATGAATTAATAATTAATAATATGATTTAATGTGTGAGTTATAATCTATGCATATATGCATGAAGGCGAAATGGTTAGGTTAAACTGCAGAGATATACATTAAACATGTGAGTTTCACACTGCCTTTCCTCTCCTTGGGGACTTTGGCAATGGCAGTACTTGGAGGTCTATCTCGAATACCACGGCACCTGTCTCAAGCCCAGTAGCTTCAGTCCAATGAATGGGGCAAAGTGCCCAACATTATTACCATTCTAAACCTGAAGGGCCTCAGCCTCCCTGCTCCTCTGATGCTGCTTGGCCTGCACCGTGTTATTTCAGATTCTCCAACATCTGCAGTTCCTACTATCTCATAATCATCCCCAAGTTGGTTTGTGTCCCATTATCTCTGCTGCATTTTGACTCATCTGCTTAGCACCCAGCATATGAGCCACTACCAGGCAACATCACGCTCAGGAGCTGTGTCCCAAAGTCATAGTAAGAAACCAGTGCAGTGATGAGGTGTAATTGAGTTGTAAGGGATGTGCATCTTCAATAACCCAATGTCATCATAAAGTTTTGGGCCATTTCTTTCGCAGTCCAGGTTTGCAGCTCACTGATTTTTTTTTTCCTCACTTTTTCAGGAATCACATGCTCTACCCAACCCATTGTATTCTCAGCAAAATAACATTCTGGTTAGATTTCTGGGTTTTCTTAAGAATAAACTCTGAACCTCTATTCTGAAGCTGAGTCAAAGTTGCTATGTCAATGGCGAATGGGTCTTCTAAAGAGCCACATAGCAATATATCATCAATATAAAGGGCTGTTATATCACTGGAGAGAGAAAATATCTCCAGATCCTGGCTATTAAACCATGGCAGAGAGTTGGACTGTGCAAGTAGGCCCCTTGCAACCCACAAACTGTGTGCTCTCTGCCCTCCCATCTGGAAGGAAACTGATTCTGTGAATTCGCATCAAGGGCAATGGAGAAGAAAGCATGAGCGTGGTCGCGTACGGCATACAGTTCATCAGTTCCCAATGACACTAACTCCAGTAATGTTACAATATCTGGGAGAGCTGATGACAATTCTGCTCCTAATCTCTTTACCAGCTACAGACAACCTAACACACTGAATTAATCATGAAAGGGCTGTCCGGAAACACTGAATGTTCCAACAGTCAAAGTGTCCTCTTCTTGAATATTTTGCTCAGATGCTGCTCGCAATGCCCAATGCCTTTTTAGGCTGAAAGTCCCTAACTTGTTCTTGTAGGTCTGATCAAAATAATGACATGAAGATGTGTGTGCTTCAGTATATAGCTAATTTATTGGACTGAAATACTTAATGCAATGCATGAATTAATAATTAATAATATGATTTAATGTGTGAGTTATAATGTATGCATATATGCATGAAGGCGAAATGGTTAGGTTAAACTGCAGAGATATACATTAAACATGTGAGTTTCACACTGCCTTTCCTCTCCTTGGGGACTTTGGCAATGGCAGTACTTGGAGGTCTATCTCGAATACCACGGCACCTGTCTCAAGCCCAGTAGCTTCAGTCCAATGAATGGGGCAAAGTGCCCAACATTATTACCATTCTAAACCTAATGTTAAATGCTGTTTTTCTATGTTGTCATGTTTTCAATGGTTTTCCAGGCATTTTGCTGTGCAAGAACAAGTTATAAAATTGAGGTGCCAGTGTTGGAATAGGGTGGAGACAAAGTCAGAAGTCACACATACCAGGTTATAGTCCAAAAGGTTTGTTTGAAATAACAAACTTTGTGAAGGATGCTCCTTCCTCAGATCATTTTCACCTGATGAAGGTGCAGCTGCTGGAAAGCTTGTGACTCCACAAACCCTGTCGAACAATAACCTAGTGTCCTGTGACTTCTGGCAGAAACAAAAACACTTTCATAGTAGCTCCTTTTTTAACTGAATAATGCAGTTTCCCTCCTCGACAAAACAAGCTGTTTTGCCATAATCTTGTGATTTCCACTTGTCCTCAACTGCACATTTTCAAGTCCAATTAACCCTTATGGCTTAGCTTTAAGGTCTGTTCTGGAGATGTTTTAAGCCTCACACTTATGGTAGTATGGCAACCAGAGCTGCACACAGTGGCCAGCTGTGGCCTTACCCAAGTCCTGTACAGCTCCAACCTATCCACCTTGCCCTTATAAATCTACACTATTACTACTGAGAAAATATTTTCTGTATGTCTTCTTAATGACTCTGTTGAACTGCCCTGCGAACGTATGAATGTGTGGACAGAGCCCCAAACTTTTCCTGTTCCTTTGAGCTTCCTCATGTCATGCTCTTCAGTGACTGTCCCTGTCTTGTTACTTCTTCCAAAGTTTACTGATATCTTTGCATATTTTCAGAGTTACACTTAAGGTCTGTTCAAAATCTTTCCCTTCTCACCTTAAACCAAATCCCTCCAGTTTAGGACTCCCACAAACTGGAAAAAATACCTTAACTATTTACACTATCCAGAGCCCTCATGTTTTTAAAAACCTCTCGAAAGTCACCTCTCAGTCTCTAAGGTTTCAGAGAAAATAGCCCCAGCCTATTCAGCCTCTCTCTGTCACTTGAACCATCTAACCCTGGCAACATCCTTGCATATCTTTTCCGAATGCTTCCAAGTTTAGCAACATCTTTCCAAGCGCAAGGACACTAGTGTTTTTATGGCAAACACAATTCCAAGTTTTTGTTGAATTCAAATTTCACCAATGGACTCGCGGCATTTAAATCCAAGAGCCAAGGGCTTGGCGTTGCCTCTTGTTAGTCCAATGAACTATGAATATGCAAGTACCTCCCCTCAACAGTTAGATTGGTTGCACATGGAGAAAGATTTTCTTTAAACATGTGTCAATTAATTTGTGTTCCAAAGTGAATCTCAGAGAACGCCATCCTGTTATAACTGGAATCTGATCTGAACTATTTTTAATTGAATCCTGCCAATGTTGGATGTCTTAATTATCTTTTTTGCTTCATCTGCTTTTATTTTCCCAAATCTTTATGATTTGAATCCAACCGCATCAAGGAAAACTGAGAGGAAAAATTGACATGTGAGATTTTCATGTCCAGTATTAGAATATTAGCAAGGCAGTTTAGTGGGAATCAAAGTATGCAATATTTAAATTTATATGTCTCTGATTTCCAATACAATTTCCAATTTTAATTGGATGTCATTGAATAGATTTTGCCACTAAAATCAGTGTGGCTATTGTTGCTGTATGTGCCACTGGAGCACTTGCAATTCTATTATGCACGGTGATGATTATGAAGTGTCTTCCATTCATTATATCTAATAGCATGAATAATGATATGCATACTAAATGAAATAACTTGTATACAAGCATTGATTAAGCAACTTGAAGAACATTCACATAATTGGGTAATGAAATTTGACTTGTCCAGTTAAATTAAATAAATGATGTAAAACTATTACATTTGTGTGCCTTCAACACGAACATTACATGATCAGATTCATAGCTTTAGTATGCAAAAGCCTATCTTTTCAGATCTGAAGATAGTCCAGTGAATTTCACTGAAGAAATAATATTTTCACAGCTTCAACACAAACTAAATAATTGCACCTGTGTTCAACATTTTGAGTTACATCCTGAATCCAGTCAACATATTATACCTGTGTCTATGTGAATGGCATGATAAATTGCCATCTTACTGACGAATGCAAGCATCACACCTTTATTGTCGCTAGATTCAAAGGATAAAGCAAGAAATTCTACTCAACACAAAGATGAGGTAAGGCCTTCAGACATCAACTTTGCTTCAAAATTCATCTGAATGATCCAGAGACTGCAATCAAAAATATCTATGATAACCTATCTGGACGGAAGTTAAAAAGTTTTTTTGTCATGACAAAAGTACAAACTAAATTTTCATATCAACATAACATACAGGAAGAAGTGATTGACAGTATCAGACACTTACAAGTATCATACTTGTCAAGAAAAATTCACGTTTCAAAATTCTCTTAAAAGAACATTGTTAATTATTATTTGTTACATGTTGCTAGATGGACATAGTTGTCTATCTATTCCTCGACAAAACTGCTCCAAATAAGTATACCTAACACACTCTGAAAGTCATTCTTCACAGCTTTAGTGCTTGTTAGTTTGTCAAACCTATGTCTTGATTGAACCCTTGAACCCAGCCATGATTGTTGCAAAGCTTATGTACTGCACTTTACTGATCATTTTACTTTGTCTTTACTTCTCATTACTACTAGTGTCTGTGGCTTATAAACTACAGCAAATGTTTCATCCTGCTTGCTGCTTCTTCGCTCCACTATAGAAGATTTTTATTTTAAATTCTGACCTGTAATCCTAAGATACAGATCCCATACATTTCATTGATCTAATAATAACATATCTTTTTTTTTCTTTTGTCTATCCTAAATATCATTGAAAAATAAGTCCTCCTGATTATCCTGCAGTGACAATTTTGTAATGTCAGTTGCATCATAGCCAAAAATCTCTATTTATTTGCTTTTAATCATTTATCTTGCATCAGTGTTACAAGCAGTTTAGTGGGAATCAAAGCATGCAGTATTTAAATTTATATGTCTCTGATTTCCAATACAATTTCCAATTTTAATTGGATGTTCGTTGAACAGATTTTGCCTCTAAAATCCGTGTTGCTATTGTTGCTAGATGTGCCACTGGAGCACTTGCAATTCTATTATGCACGGTGATGATTATGAAGTGTCTTCCATTCATTATATCTAATGGCATGAATAATTACACTGCCCTTGAAATTGTATTATTTAACACGATTTTCAAATTTTGCTCATGCTTATCTTCATTTCCCCTGCTCCTGTCAAGTTCTCACTCCACATTTCAATGACTCAGGTGTAGACTTGCAGATCTCAGGGGAATGAAGAATTGCTAATGTTAAAGTAATATTGCATAAAAAGTCTGAGAGCATATATGTAAAACAAATTTAATATGTTCTTTGAATGAAAGGGTCAAAATTGGTGAACTGTTAAATTATTTCATTACTCGCTATGTGGCCAGGATCCCAATGGATCTATTGCCTCATATTTATATGTTAACAAAACATATTTAGATAGAAATTATCACTTTGCTGGAAAACTTTGTGCAGTCATTTCGTGCAACTGAAAGATTCAGTGGAATTGGATTGCATGTTTATCCTCACTAAAAAGAAACCTTCACTGTTCTATTTATTATCATTCAAACTTTAATATTTAAATAATTATGGAGATCTAATTATTTCATTTCTGTTTAACTTAGCAATAAATGTTCGCTTCTCTCAGTATAATTAACATATTAATTTAAGCATAGAGCAAAAAATATGAGGGATGCCAGTTTGAAGCTAATTAATGTACCAGACAACCAACTATAAGGTAGAGCTTTAGTTATTGCACACAGTTTGAATTGTACTTTTATTTCTGAATGAAGAGGCATGTATTTAAGTAACACAATTCAACTTTGTAAAAGAAATTCAGATCAATTCCATCGAAAGCTAAAACAAAATGTTCACAGTATCTGCAACTTGTAACAGGATGTAATGTTGAATGACTTCTGTATGAATGTTAAAAATGGAAAATGTTGAATTAATACAATCATTTTGTGCGCCGGAAACTGAATTTTGCAGGGTTCCTCTTCTATTTTTTTTTGATGTTCTCAACCATAAATTTTCCCAGTTTGCAACCAACGTTACATCAGCCTTGGTCAGCTCCAAGCTACAAGGTCAGAAATGACACAACACCAGGTGAAAGTGCAACAAGTTTCTTTGAAAACACACGCTTTCAGAGCCTCAGTCCTTCTTCAGGTGTAGTGAGAGAGGTAGTATGTGACACAGAATTTATAAGCAAAAGATCACAGGGTCACCCCACTGATCAGGATGTATTAAACAAACCTGAGGTGCTGTGAAATTTTCAATTCATTGGAAGGTTTTAATTGATAAAGATGTGTGTGTGAATCCCCAAATTCCTTTCAAGTCACTGTCCTCAGAGAACTAAACGTTTTGTTAGTGTAAAGCAAAGGTGACATTTTAGGACAGACAATGTGTGTTAGGTGTGAGGCCTTGTTTACAATCGGTTTGCATTTTGGTTTGGGGTCAGACTGGTTTTATTTCTAAAATAGGAATTTGTAAAATGCCCCATTGACTGACTGTCTATAAATTGATAAATTGTGTGTGTGTGTGTGTGTGTGTGTGTGTGTGTGTGTGTGTGTGTGTGTGTGTGTGTGTGTGTGTGTGTGTGTGTGCACTTGGGAGAGACAGAGAGAGTGAATATTTGCAGATACCTGAAGAAAGGCTGAAGCTCTGAAAGCTTGTGTTTGCAAATAAACCTTTTGGACTATAACCTGGTGTCGTGGGGCTTCTGACCTTGTCCACTCAATTCCAACATCGGCACCTTCACATCATCAGCAAATAATAACAAAGTGTGGAGCTGGATGAACGCAGCAGGCCAAGCAGCATTTCAAGAGCACAAAAGCTGATTTTTTGGGCCTAGATGCTTCATCAGAAAAGGGGGATGGGGAGAGGATTCTGAAATAAATAGGGAGAGAGGTGAGGTGGACCGAAGATGCATAGAGGAGAAGATAGGTGGAGAGGAGAGTATGGGTTGGGAGGTAGGGAGGGGATAGGTCAGTCCAGGGAGGACAGACAGGTCAAGGGGGCGGGATGAGGTAAGTAGGTAAGAAATTGAGGTGCAGCTTGAGGTGGGAGGAGGGGATAGATGAGAGAAAGAACAGGCTAGGCAGACGGGGATGAGCTGGGCTAGTTTTGGGATGCAGTGGGGGGAGGGGAGATTTTGAAGCTGGTGAAATCTACAGTGATACCATTGTGCTGCAGAGTTCCCAAGCAGAATATGAGTTGTTGTTCCCGCAACCTACGGGTGGCATCATTATGGCACTTCAGGAGGCCCAGGAAGGATATGTCGTCTGAGGAATGGGAGGGGGAGTTGAAATGGTTTGCAACTGGGAGGTGCAGTTGTTTGTTGTGAACCAAGCAGAGGTCCTCTGCAAAGTGGTCCCCAAGGCTCCGCTTGGTTTCCCCAATGTAGAGGAAGCCACACCGGGTACAGCAGATGCAGTATACCACATTGGCGGATGTGCAGGTGAATATCTGCTTGATGTGTAAAGTCATCGAGGGACCTGCAGCCCAATGGTATCCATGTGAATTTCACCAGCTTCAAAATCTCCTCTCCCCCGACTGCATCCCAAAGCCAGCCCAGCTCATCCCCGCCTGCCTAACCTATTCTTCCTCTCACCTTTCCCCTCCTCCCACCTCATGCCGCACCTCCATTTCGTACCTACTAAGCTCAACCTGCCCCCTTGACTTGTCCGTCCTCCCCGGACTGACATATCCCCTCCCTACCTCCCCACCCATACTCTCCTTAGGGTGGTATCATTGGCCCAACCATCTTCAGCTGCTTCATCAATGACCTTCTCTCCATCATACAACCAATAGTGGGGACAGTAGACATTTATTGCAAAGTGTTCAGAAACATTTCATGTCCAAATGCAACAAATCTGGACAATAACCAGGTTTGAGCCGACCAGTGTTGATTGTGCGACACAAATGCCAAGCACCGACTATTTCCACTTAGAGAAAATCTAAAAATCACTCTTTCACACTCAAAGACATTATCATCACTGAACCCTCCCCCAGCCCCCGTACAAACATCATCGAAGTTACTGTTGACAGAAACTCAGCTGGATTTGCCACATCAACACAATTGCTCTAAAGGCAGTTAGAAGCTTGGAATACTATGATGAGTAACTCACCCCTTGTCTGCCCAAAGTTTGTCCACCATGTACAAGGCACAAGTCTGAAGTTTGATGGAATAATCCCCAGTTGCTTGGAAAGATGTAGCACCAAATACACTCAAGAAGCTTTACACCATCCAAGACAAAGAATCCATTTGATTGACGTCACATCCCCAAATATCCATTCTCTCTATCACAAGCACACAGTGGTAGCAGTGTGCACTATCGACACGATGTAGTGCAGAAAATCACCAAAGATCCTCAGACTGCATCTCCTAAATCCATGACCGCTTTCACCCTGAAGGATACGGGCAACAGATATTTGAGGACACCACCAACTACTCGTTCCCCTCCAAGCCAATCACCATCCTGACTGGGAAGTATATCAACATTCCTTCACAGTCGTTGAACCAAGATCCTGGATTTCCCTCACCGAAGGTATTTTGGGTCTGCCTACAGCACAGGGACTGCAGTGGTCAAGAAGACAACTGACCAACGCCTGCTGAAGAGCACCTACAGCACAACAATAAATGCTGGCTAGCCAGCAGTGCCCACATCCCACGAATGAATAAATAAAAATGTTATTAGAATAGTTAGGTGGAGATTTTTGACTAACACACATCTGATGGGCTGATGGGCCTTTTTTGTGCAATCCATCCTGATGAACCTATGACCCTGTGATTCTAAAAGTACAAACAAATTTGAAAACCCTGGATAATGAAAGCCATGAAGACCAAAACAGGCACGATTTATAATGTTTCAAAAAAGGAGTCAGTTCAGAACGATTAGGAAGTAACAAAGAATGAATAGGAAGTAATTAGGAAGCGTTAGAGGGATTTATTCCAAATTCCAGAGCCTAAACATTTTGGTTCGAATCTTGAATGTGATACTTGAAGCTGATATTCCCTCGGTATATTTCTGTGAATAATCAAGAGAGAGAGAGGAATCACACTCTCATGACCAGGAATTGAAATAAGCAGTTAAGTCAAACCTATAGATGTGAGAGGGAAGAAAGTTATTTCTGATGTTGCAGCATAGTTAAGTTATAGGTTTATATTTCTAATATGCATTTCTGCACTATTTAAAATGTGATACAATAGCTTGGAATTTTCTATTTTGGCTTCATATAGAATAGGGTGATCATAGAATCTGGACATTGTGGAAGCAGCCATATAACCCATTGAGTCTGCGCTGAGACCCTGAAGAACGTCCCATCCAGACTCGCCCCCTCACCCTATCCCTCTCACTCTGCATTACCACGGCTAATCCATCTATCTGCACATCCTTGGAAGCTATGGGCAATTCAGCATGGCCTAAGCTGCATATCTTTGGACTGTGGGAGGAAACGGGGTGGGCGGGGGGAGGGACCTGGAGGCAACTCATGCAGATGCAGGAAGAATGTACAAATTCCACACAGACAGATACCCAAGGGTAGAATTGAGCTCAGGGCCCTAATTCTGTAAGGCAGCAGCGCAAAACACTGTGGCATCATGCAACCCTTGTGTGCAATCTTGTGTGTAATAATGTATTTTTTAATGTTTTTGATAAGATGACTTGGCATCATTGTGCACGTGTTTCACTGAAAGAATGCCTCATAAAAATAAAGCACAACATATTTTCTGTGAAAACTCTGTAATGGTGTGTGCCTGTCACTGTTTGGACCAGCATGTATTGCCCATCCCTTATTGCCACTGAGATATTGAGCTGTTTTCTTGAACCATTGCAGTCTATGTGTTGTAAGCTAGCCCTCAATGTCATTAGGAAGGGGATTTGAAGAGTTTGACTCAATGTCAGTGACGGAATGGTAATATATTTCCATGTCAGGGTAGCAAGTGAATTGAAGACAACCTTTCAGCTTGTGGTGTTCCCACGTGTCTGATTGCATTATCCTTTGAGAGGGAAGTGGTTGTGTGTTTTGAAGGTGAAGTCTACGGAGTTCTAATGGATTTTTAACGTGCATCTTGTGGGTGAAACACACTGATGTTACTGAGCAGCAGTGCTGGAAGGAGGAAAAATTTTGGGTTGCCTAACAAACAGGTTGCTTTTGTTTCCAGCTTTTTGAGTGCGCTTGGAGCTGCATTCATCCAGGAAAGTGGGGTGCATTCCACTACACTCTTGACTTGTGCTATGTAGATGGTGAACAGTCTTTGGAATTTCGGGAGGTGAGTTACCTACTGTAGGATTCCCAACCTCTGAACTACTCTCATAGCAATTGTATTTAAATGGATAGTCCAGTTCATTTTCTGGTCAATGGTAAACCCCAGGGTTTTGCTAGTAAGGCATTCAATGATGGAAATGGCATTGAAATGATTTGGGACAATGGTTAACTTGTTTCTGGCATTTGTGTGGTGCAAATGTTTCTCACTGTGTATTCTGTCACAGTGGATATTGTAGAATTTAGATAAACATTGCTTCAGTTCCTGGGCAGTGAATGGTCCTAACTGATGTGAAATCATGAATGAATGTCATCAATTCTCATTTTATGATAGATGGAAGATCATTAATGAAACAGGTGTAGAAGTTTGGGCCGAGGACATACTCTAAGGATCTCCTGCAGAAAGTCCTTGCTGGGGAATCACTGACATTTGACCACCACAACCATCCAACTTTCTGCCAATTTCTTTTGCGATCAATGGAGAGCCTGTCCCTGATTCACATTGATTCCATGTTTGTGAGGGGTTCTTGATGCCACTTTTGTCCAAATGTAGCCCTGATGTCAAAGGCTGTCTTTCTCGCCTCAGCTCTGCCATTCAGATCTTTTGCCCATGTATGAACCAATGCTATAATGCAGTCAGGAGCTGAGAGCACTCGCCAAACTGGGTATCAGGTTATTGATTAGCAGGTGCAATTTGAGAAAATTGTTGTTCATACTTCCATGACTTTACTGATTTCTCAATGTATGCACAGGACAACGTGCATGTATGAAATGTGATGTATGAAATTACCTGGAAAAATTTCCATGTTGTCAGGTCGGTATTTGTAGCTATCCTAGAACAACTTGTCTAGGGATGTATCAATTCCTATAGCACCTGTCTTCAGTGCTAACACTGGGATAGTGCTGGGGCCTATAACCTTTGCAGTACACACTGTTTCCAACTGTTTCTTGATATTACATGCAGTGAATCAACTGGCTGAAGACTGGCATCTGTGCTGTGGTTCTGTGAAGGAGGCTGAGTTGGATCACCCACTAAGAACTTCTGACAAAGGTTGCAGCATGTCCTTCAGTTTTATTATTTGCACTGATGCACTGGGCTCTTTCATCATTGAGGATGAAGATACCTGTGGAGCCTCCTCCTCCTGCTGTGAGTTGCTTAATTGTTCACCACCGTGCATGACTGGATGTAACAGGATTGCAGAGCTGAGATCTGATCCATTGTTTGACGGATCATTTCGCACAATCTGTCATTTGATGTATATATTGTTTAGCACTCATGCTGTCCTGTTTGATCGCCTTGCCTCATTTCTATGTGGGCCTGGTGCTGTTCCTGGTGTGCCCTCCTGTGTTCCCCACTGAACCAGGTTTAATCCCCTTGTGTGATGGTAATGTTTGAATGACTTTGTGCTGGCCCGTGAGTTTGTAGACTGTGTTGAAGTACAATTCACCTTCTCTGTATCCACTCCATCTGGGCCTCTCAGTCATACATAAAGTCCAAATAGATCCTGTCATCCTTGTAAATCCCATGGAATATAGACCCAGCATCCTTAACCTCTCCCCGTATTACGAGCCTTTCATTTCCCAAGTCATTCTTGTAAACCTTCTGTGGAACACCTCCAACACCAGCGTATCCTTCCTTAGATACAGAGCCCAAAACTACTGGCAATATTCCAACTGTGATCTGATCAAGCCTCATACAGCCTCTGCTCTTGTATTCTTGCCCTCTTGTAATGAATGCAAACATTAAAGTTGAGTCCCTAACCACTGACAGAACCTGCATGTTAACCCTCAGGGATTCCTGATCAAGGGCTCCTAATTGTCTCATTTCACCATGTACAAAACAGCCTGTGTCTCTACTCTTCCCATCACAGTATATAACTTCACACTTTCCTACATTATATTTCATCTACCACTTCTTTGCCCACTTGCTTCGCATGTTAAGTCCTTCTACAGCCTCCCCTCTTCCTCAAACTGCCCACCCTTCTACCTACCTTTCTGCCTTCTGCAGAAGTACCAACAATTCCCCCATTTTGTTTGCCCAGGTAGTTTATGGATAATATGAATAGTTGTGATCCAAACACTGACCATCGTAGAGGTACTCAAGTCACTAGCTGCCATTCTGAAAAAGCCCCCTTTATCCCCACTCTCTGCCTTCTGCCAGTCAGCCCGTGCTATCCATGGTCTCTTCATTTGCAGCCTCCTGTGCAGTACCATGTCAAAGGGCTTCTGGAAAAATCCAAATAGATCATCACCACTGGCTCTCCTTTGGCTAAAAGGAGAGTTCTGAGGAAGGGTCACTGGGCCCGAAACATTAACTCTTATTTCTCCCCCACAGATGCTGCCAGGCCTGCTGAGCTTTTCCAGAAACTTTGTTTTTGTTCTCCTTTGGTTAAATTGTTCATTATCTCCATAAAGTATTCTGACAGATCCAGCAGGCATGAAATCCCCTTGATGAAACCATGCTGACTCAGCCATATTTTACCGTTCACTCCCAAGTACTCCACAAACTCATCTTAAATATTGGCCTTTATAATCTTATGAAGAACCGAGGTCAGGCTAACTGGCTTATAGTTTTTAATCTTCCACCTCCCTTACTTCTGAAACAGGAGTGCTCTATTAACCATTTTCCAGTCCTCTGGGACACTTTCTAGCTTCAGTGATTCCTGAAAGATCACTATCAATGCTTCTACAATCTCTTCAGCAATTTCCTTCAGAATTCGGAGTGTAGTCTCTTAAGTCTACATTATGCATCCACCTTCATAGTTTTCAGTTTCCCCAGCACATTCTCCTTAATGATCTCCATTACACTTACCTTTGCTGCTTCACTCTCTTGAAGTACTAGCATGCTGCTGGGGTCTTCCACTGTGAAGACAGAGGCAAAGCACCTGTTCGGTTCCTCCCCCATTTCTTGTTACCCAATACTAATTATCCAGCATCAAATTCCAGGAGGACAACACACTTGCCATTCTCTTAACTTTTGAAAATCTAAAAAAAACTCTTGTAATCTCGTTTTACAAAATTGCGGGGAGACATCATGTTAGGGTGAGAGATGGACAATGTCCATATATGGGGAATTGGAAAATGGGGAGAGGGAGCATGTAGGATGAGCAAGTTGGTGAGGTTGACAGGGTGATAGGATTATTTGGGAGGGAGCAAGACAGATCCAAGCATATGGATCTATAGACCAAACAATAATGAGGAGAGGGATCAGGGAGGAGGTGAGGTGGATGAGGTAGAGAAATATGAATTAGGAGAGTGTGATGAGGATAGGGTAGCGATAGAAAGGGAGAGGGATTGAATGAAGTTTGGAAAGGGTGGAGAGAGATAGGAGGAGGTTTGGGGGTGTAGTCTGTGGGAGAGAAAAAGAGTGGTGGAGCAGTAGGAAATGTGAGGAAAGGGATAGAAGAAAGCAGAGAGGGAGCCAAAGGGAGGGACAGCAGTAAGAGGGGAAGAGAGCAAGAGGAAAGTGAGAGATGAGTTAAGGGAGAGGGGAATTGCAGAAAGGGAAGGAGAGATGGTAAGAAAGATAGAGAAGGGAAGTGAGCCAGGGAAAAAGGAGAGAGAGAGAGAGAGAGAGAGAGAGAGAGAGAGAATGGAAGACTTAGACAGGGATAGAGATTTGTGAGAAGTGAAAGTGAGATAGAGGAAGAGAATGAGGGAGCAAAGCAAAAAGAGGGAGAATGCAGATGGGGGCATGTGGGGGGAAGTAGAGAGAGCAGAGGAGATGGGCAGGATGATGGAGATAAAGGAGATAAGTGAGGATTAAAGCGGAATGGGAACGACTCATGAAGCAATGCAGAGCGAGAGTGAGAGTGATACAGAGAGGGCAACAGTGAGAGCATAAGGAAGAATGGAGGAATAAAGTAATGGCCAGAGAATAAGAGAGATGGAAGAGGAGGAAGAGCTGGTCGAAAGAAGCAGATGGAGTGGTTGAGCAAGGACGTAGGTGAGAGTGCACGAAAACCTAAGGCACAGAGGATGGGGAGTTGTGAAGGGAGGTTATGAGACAGAGGGTACAAGTGGTGGGTAGGGTCAGAGGGAGAGAGAAAGTGGGAGGTGGTCAAGAGAAGAGGAAATTTGGAAAGGCAGGTTGAGTGTGAGGCAGAGACCAATGAAGGACAGAGAATAAAGGAAATGCAGGTGGTGCAGTTGAGAGAGAAGCTGACCAGAGGAAGAGAGTGCAATGATTGGGGAGAGGAATGTTGCTAAGAGAGTGAGTGCACATTCTGTGCAGAGGGAAAGAGTGCCATAAGATGGCAGGAGAGAGGGAGGGGGACAGAGGGAGAGAGCAGATGATAATGCAAATCAGTGGAGAGATAGTGACTGGTGGAGGAGAAGTGGTGGGATACAAGGTGAGAGAGAGGATAAGAAAGAATAATGCAGTAGGGAGAGTAGGAGTAAGAATGGGAGGGTCAAAGTGTGGATGTATCAGTGAGTTTACAGGAAGCAGACAAGATAATGGAGGGTGAGAGGACTCTGAGTCAAGGAAGAGGGTGTGTGTGTGTGTGTGTGTGTGTGTGTGTGTGTGTGTGTGTGTGTGTGAGAGAGAGAGAGAGGGAGAGACAGAGAGATAGAGAGAGAGGTGAAGGATTGGCAGTGGGAGAGTTTGGGTTTGTTCTACATGGAGATAAGTGGGTCAAGAGGGAACAATAATGGCAGATATTTCTGGATATAATGCAGAAGGTGCAGGATCAGTTTATTCCAAAGAGGAAGAAAGATGGGTGGCAGTGGCTGACAAGCGAAGTTAAGGACTGTAGAAAGATAAAAGAGAAGAAGTATAACATAGCAAAGACGAGCGGAAAGCTGGAAAACTTTTAAAGAGCAACAGAGGATAACTAAAAAGGCAATACACAGAGAAAAAAAATGAGGTACAAGGGCAAACTGGCCAAAAATATAAAGGAAGCTAGTAAAAGCTTTTTTTAGGTATGTGAAATGAAAAGAAATGGTTAAAACTAAAATTGGGCCCTTGGAGACAGAAACAGGTGAATTTATTGTGGGGGAACAACGAAATAACAGAGGAGTTGAATAGGTACTTTGGATCTGTCTTCACTAGGGGAGACACAAGCAATCTCCCAGATGTTATCGTGGCTGAAGGCCCTAGGATAATGGACGAACTGAAGGGAATTTATATTCGGAAGGAAATGGTGTTGGATAGACTGTTAGGTCTGAAGGCTGGCAAGTCCCCGGGACCTAATGTTCTGCATCCCAGGGTACTTAAGGAGTGGCTCTAGAAAACATGGACGCATTGGTAATCATTTTCCAATGTTCTATAGATTCAGGATCATTTCCTGCGGATGGGAGGGTGGCCAATCTTGTCCCACTTTTCAAGAAAGGAGGGAGAGAGAAAACAGGGAATTACAGAGCAGTTAGCATGACGTCAGTGATGGGAAAGGTGCGGGAGTCAATTATAAAAGATAAAATTACGATTCATTTGGATAGCAGTAACATGATAGGTCAGAGTCAGCATGGATTTATGAAGGGGAAATCGTGCTTGACTAATCTTCTGGAATTTTTTGAGGATGTAACTATGAAGATGGACAAGGGAGAGCCAGTGGATGTAGTGTACCTTTTTAGAAATCCTTTGATAAAGTCCCACAGAGGAAATTAGTGAGCAAAATTAGGGCACATGGTATTGAGGAAAAAATACTGACTTGAATTGAAAATTGGCTGGCTGACAGGAAGCAAAGAGTAGTGATAAACAGGTCCCTTTCAGAATGGTAGGTGGGGACCAGTGGGGTTCAACAAGGTTCAGTGCTGGGACCGCAGCTGTTTACAATATATATTAACGATATAGATGAAGGCATTAAAAGTCATATTAGTAAATTTGCTGATGACATAAATCTGGGTGGCAGTGTGAAATGTGAGGAAGATGTTATGAGAATACAGGATGATTTGGACAGGCTAGGTGGGTGGACGGATGCATGGTAGATGCAGTTTAATGTGGAGAAATGTGTGGTTATCCACTTGGCTGGCAAGAATAGGAAGGCAGATTACTATCTCAATGGAGTCAAGTTAGGTAAAGGGGAGGTACAATGAGATCTAGGTGTTCTTGTGAAGCATGCAGGTACAGCAGGCAGTGAAGAAAGCTAATAGCATGCTGGCCTTCATAACAAGAGGAATTGAGTATAGGAGCAAAGAGGTCCTTCTGCAGCTGTAAAGGGCCCTGGTGAGACAGCACCTGGAGTACTGTGTGCAGCTTTGGTCTCCAAATTTGAGGAAAGACATTCTGGCTATTGAGGGAGAGCAGTGTAGGTTCACGAGGTCAATTCCTGCAATGGCGGGACTATCATATGTTGAAAGGTTGCAGCAACTGGGCTTGTATACACTTGAGTTTAGAAGAATGAGAGGGAATCTGATTGAGATGTATAAGATTATTAAAGGATTGGACACTCTGCAGGCAGGAAGCATGTTTCCCTGATGGGGGAGTCCAGAACCAGAGGACACAGTTGAAAAATAAGGGTTCAGCCATTTAGAACAGAGTTGAGGAGAATCTTCTTCACCCAGAGAGTGATGGGCGTATGGAATGCTCTGCCCCAGAAGGCAGTGGAGGCCAAGACTCTGGATACTTTCAAGAAAGTGACGGATTGAGCTCTTCAAGATAGTGGAATCAAGGATTATGGGAGAAAGCAGGAACAGGATACTGATTGTGTATGATCAGCCATGATCATAATGAATGGTGGCGTTGGGTCAAGGACAAAATGGCCGACTCCTGCATCTATTGTATATTGTCTATTGTCTATTTCACAGAATGTTCAACATGATGGAAGGTCCAGATAGAGTAGATGTTGGAAACAGTTCTCATCATTGACAGGAGATTGGATAATTGGTAGATAATTAATTTCTGATTTATGTTGCCATGGAGAGAATAGTCAGGCTTTTAATAAAGATTGATACATGAAGGTAGATAAGGGATATACGGGAACACATACCTCTTCAGTTGCAACATAAATAGTGAAACTGAGACTAAGGATTTGATGTGTCAAAGAGTGCCTTGGATGTGAAAATGTTAGAGTGGAATCCAATAAGAACTTTAATGTGGTCTTCTATTTTACTCCCAGCACTGTTGGTAACATATCCATTATGAGCAGTTGGATTGATTCACAAAGTCCATCCTTGCATGGTTTTAAAAAATTGCTTTTCAAGAAATCTGGAGAATCAGACAAAGTGGAAATGTAGATGGCTAAATTAAACATACATGGTTATGAATTAAATGATTCCTTAATGTAATTGCACAGCCAGATTAAGGTCTATTTTGGCGAAACTCAGGTGAGGCACAGACAGTGATGTGTTGCAATCTTCTTCTGACATTACAAAGTGAAACTTGCAGCCAACTTTATGATGCTGTTCAACTATTTGCTATGAAATACTGCAGAGTTCACTACTTACATTCTCAAACTGTGTACCAGTTGCCCTGTGACAGTTGGGACTTCATGCATGCCAAACGGTAAATGCAGCAACTGAAAGATATGTCTCAACAATTTCCTAGTGAACAGTTCAGGTATATAGTTTTCAGTACTGCCATATCCAGTTGTGAGACGTGTTGAACAATGAAACTACTTACTGGAGTCGGCGGCTCCACAAATATTCTCAATCTTAATGATTTAGAAACCAACACATAAGTGCAAAAGGTGAGGCTGAATTATTTGCAACAAAATTCAGCCAGAAGTGCTGAGTGGATGGGCATATTGACCGCATCTAAATATCTAAAGCGTCACTAGTACCTGTCATCAGCTGATCCTGCAAAGCCAATGTGGTATACTGCATCCATTGTACCCGGTGTGGCTTCCTCTACATTGGGGAAACCAAGCGGAGGCTTGGGGACCGCTTTGCAGAACACGTCCATTCGGTTCGCAATAAACAACTGCACCTTCCAGTCACTAACCATTTCCACTCCCCCTCCCATTATTTAGATGACATGTCCATCATGGGCCTCCTGCAGTTCCACAATGATGTCACCCGAAGGTTGCAGGAACAGCAACTCATATTCGACTTGGGAACCCTGCAGCCCAATGGTATCAACGTGGACTTCACCAGCTTCAAAATCTCCCCTTCCCCCACCGCATCCCTAAACCAGCCCAGTTCGTCCCCTCCCCCCACTGCACCACACAACCAGTCCAGCTCTTCCCCTCCACCCACTGCAACCCAAAACCAGTCCAACCTGTCTCTGCTTCCCTAACCTGTTCTTCCTCTCACCCATCCCTTCCTCCCACCCCAAGCCACACCTCCATCTCCTACCTACTAACCTCATCCCACCTCCTTGACCTGTCCATCTTCCCTGGACTGACCTATCCCCTCCCCACCTACCCACCTATACTCTGCTCTCCACCTATCTTCTTTTCTGTCCATCTTCGGTCCGCCTCCCCATCTCTCCCTATTTATTCCATAACCCTCACCCCATCCCCATGTCTGATGAAGGGTCTAGGCCTGAAACGTCAGCTTTTGTGCTCCTGAGATGCTGCTGGGCCTGCTGTGTTCATCCAGCCTCACACACTACTGATGTGTCCATCCTTGTTTCAGTGGTTTCTCACCATGAGCCTCTGATCTTCAGGGTAGCATCCTCCTAGGCAGACTTCAGGATACACAATGATGCAGAATCACTGACCAGAGACTGATAGCCAAGTTCTGTAGCCTCAATGGTGATCTTGTGTTCATATTGTGCTGCAGGCTACTCCACCCCACTGTTCTATATCTGTAAAATATTCTTTACTGGCATGTCTTGCCATCATTATCATTACCACCCCCCCCCCCCCCCACATCTCTCTCTCTCTCTCTCTCTCTCTCTCTCTCTCACATTCACACACACACACACACACACACACACACACACACACACACACACACACACACACACACACACACACACACACACACACACACACACACACACACACTCTACCTCATACACACATTTAAGTCTTTATTCTTTTTATTCATGGGCTGAAAGCATCTCTGGCCGGGGCAGCATTTATTGCCCATCACAAATTGCTCGGAGGTCAGTTAAGAGTCAGCCACATTGCTGTGGGTCTGCAGTCACATGTAGGCCAGGCCAGCTAAGGATTGCAGTTTCCTTCCCTGAAGGACATTAGTAAACCAGATGGGCTAATACGACAATTGACAATGGATTCATGGTCATCATTAGACTCTTAATTACAGATATTTATGGAATTCATATTCCACCATCTGCCATGGCAGGATTCAAACTCCAGTCTCCAGAACATTGTCTGGGTCTTTGGATTAATTGTCCAGCGATAATACCATGAGGTAATTGCCTCCTCTAAATCTATGGGGTGAATCATTTCATCCAAAATGTTTGTCTATTTGCTGATGAATTCTGTCTGGTTCAAGAACACACACTTTGTAGTCACAGCCAATCATTGTGGCATTTTATATATTCCTGCTTTCTGAATGAAACCAGCCTGATTTCAGGTTAGAACTTGGAGACAAATTCTGAACAAGACCTCACACTTACAATTCAGTGCCTGACTTGAGATGTCAACTTTTGTGTCTCCAGCTGCGTGAAGTTTGGAAAGTGAGGCTGACACTGATAAAATCTTTAATTGTCTCAGGGCAGTGACTTGAAACAGATTTTGCAATGTGCGTCTTAATCAATAGAAACTTGCTTCACCTTTCTAACACAATCCTCCAGCATCCATTTTAAGCTTCTTCACCCCACACACCAGCTGAATGATCCTTTGATCTCTCTGTCTATAAACTCTGTGTCTGTGTGTGCTCTTACACTGCACCTGACAAAGGTATGTTGCTCTGAAAGCTTGTGATTTAAATAAACCTGCTGGACTATAGCTTGGTATCATGTGATTTTTTACTTTGTTTGCCCTACTTCAACACCAGCACCTCCACAAAAACAGAGTTCCCATTTCAAATCCGATAAGAGTGAAGCAATCATACCACATACCGAGACTGGGGCACTTGAGTTTTGAAGAGAGACTGGATATTCTGGGACGTTTTTCACTGGAGCATAGGAGGCAAGGTGTGACACTATAGATGTTTACAAAATCATGAGGGGCACACATTAGCAAAGAGCAAAGGTCTTTTCCCTAATGTCAAGGAGTTTAAAACTTTGAGTCCCAATTTTAAGGTACGAGGAGCAAGATTTAAAATGGGCATGAGGAGCCACAAGTTTTCACACAGGGTCTGGGTCATGCCTGGAATGAACTGGCACAGGACGGGATGGATGCGTGCACAATGCAAGCAAGTGGGACTAGTTTAGTTTGTGAAGCTTGGCCAGCCTGGACATTTCGGAGTGAAGGATCTGTTTTCATGCTCCATAACTCTATGGAAGAAACTAACTGAGGGTGGGGCAAAGGTGACTTCTCCTGATATCAAGGCCACAATGGACTGACTTCAGCTGACTGGCCAGCATTCCTTTCCCATCCCTAGATGCCCTTGAAAAGGATGTAGTGAGTTGACTTCTTGACTTGATATGGTCCACCTGCTGAGGTTTGACCCACAATTTTATTAGAGAGGGAATTCCAGGATTTAGACCCAACCTCAGTGAAAGAATTGTGATATTTTTTCAGGTCACGATGGTGAGTACCTTGGAGGGGAACTTGAAGGTGATGGTATTCCCATATATCTGCTGCCCTTGCCCTTCCAGATTGAAATGGTCCTGGATTTGGAAAGTGCAATCTGAGAATCTTTAAAGAATTTCTGCACTGCATCTGGTAGAAATTGACGATGCGCTGAGTCAAAACTTGACTGGAGCCTTCCATCGCGAATCTTCTGATGTGTAAACAACAGAATGTGCTTCCTAACGGAGTAGCCCCAGTGAAGACCCGAGGCTAAATAATGGATTTTTTTTTTTGCTCTCTTTGCTTTGATTTGGGGTTCCAGCCGCATATTGGATTACTTCTCTCCCAATCACATTAAATAATTCTATTAGTTTATTTCCTGATCCCATCGCAAGTTACTGATTGGGCAGCATGTTGGCACACTGTTAACTCATAGCACTAGGGACCCAGGCTTGATTCCAGCCTCGGGCGACTGTCCGTGTGGAGTTTGCACATTCTCCCCATGTTTGCCCGGGTTTCCTCCGGGAGCTCCAGTTTCCTCCCACAGTTTAAAGATGCACAGGTTAGATGGCTTGTTAATGCAAAATTACCCGCTGGGGAGAGGATAGGTGAGTGAGCCGTGGTTAACGTCAGGTTAAAGAGCTTGCGTGGGATGCTGGTAGCGGGTTCAGTGTGGACTCGATGGGTACTGTGAGGATGTGATTCAAAGGCAGACACAATGCACAGAAGAGTTTGAATGATCCAGGTCTTATCATGTAATTGATGTAAATTGGAGAATATTCATCGGGGCCATTGGGTGAGAAATTGTTTAGAGGGTCTGTGCGGACTCGATGGACCGAACAGACTCTTTCCACACTGTAGGGATTCAAAGTTGATGCCTCGTCTGAAATGACAATTAAAAGTCATCTATAGTTTATCCGTGAAAGAAGAAACAAAGTTTGCAACTCTTCACAAGATGCTATTTTTCTGGAAACTTTGAAGTCGATTTATTCGGCAAGCCTTGCACTGGATACGCCCCTTCGTTTCCAATGTTGGAGCCTGAGGTGAGAAACACACGATGACACTTCGAAGGTAGATGCTACACAGAAATGGCTGTTGAAAGTATCTCAGTTAATTTACTGAAAATATACAAACACCTGACATGAAGTCACTTCAAAGCAGAAACGCGTTTTTTTTTGTGCACAGCGCATTAACAAAAACACTGAACGAACATGTTGGTCCTCCTGACTCAGAGAGCAGCCTGTGAGCCAGCGACATATCGGTTTATTGTGCAATGCGTCCCAATCAGCCGAGCGGACAGGCAAGTGGAAACTTTCTAGAGTTGACTCAGGTCACGAAATACAACCTCCTTTGACTGCAGGGTTCATACTTCTGTTCAGAAGTTCCAAACACTTTTAGTTCACTCTCTCGGTTTTGATCAACTTTAACTTCCAGTAATTTATATTTCGTTTTGATAATTAGCACAATAGCTGCTGCTCTTTGCTCAACACACACAAAAAAAACACCCGATCCGTCCAACAGCGGAGCAGCTCAAAAAGCCGCATTTCTCGAATTTGAGAACTGATAAAAACAGCTCAATTGTTGAAGGCCTCGGCTTCAGGACCACACACATGCCTAACCATTGGTTTTTCTGTACAGCTGCAGACAAACATCTGTCTGACAATGTGGCTGTGTCAGTTACTGGAGGAAGAGTCACCGGACTCGGAAAAATTTACTTTGATATTTTCTTCACAGATGCTGCCAGACGAGCTGAGTTTCTCCAACAACTTCTATTTCTGTTTGTGTTTTATTGAACAATGTTATGAGCTAATAAATGCATTAGAAGCTCGTGATTTTTAAAAAAATTTCTGCCAGGTTCTTTGTGTTCTTTCCAGACAACGTTATCGAGTTGACAAAGTGTGAAGCTGGATGAACACAGCAGGCCAAGCAGCATCACAGGAGCACTAAAGCTGACGTTTCGGGCCTAGACCCTTCATCAGAGAGGCTCTCTGATGAAAGGACTAGGCCCGAAACGTCACCTTTTGTGCTCCTGAGATGCTGCTTGGCCTGCTGTGTTAATCGACCTTCACACTTTGATATCTTGCATTCTCCAGCATCTGCAGTTCCCATTATCTCTGATCATTATCGAGTTGGCTCTTGAAATTAAACCGACAATACAACCCTTATTGTGATGCTTTCACAGAATGTGGATATTGTTAGCTGGTCCAGTATTTATTGGAAACACTGAAATGCTCCTGACAAAGCCGTTTCGGGCGGCCTTCTCAATCTGCTGTCGGCAACGTGGCGCAGATCAACCGAGTGAGCAATTGCGGAGAGAATACAGGAGGGTTTCGGAAGCAGGGCGGGAGATCGCTGCCTGTTGATCCATATCATTGCTGGGAAATGCATTACTTCTCGCTAAACATTAGAATTCAGGAGTTTGCTGAAATCCCTCTACTTGCCGACACGGCTTCAGGTCCCACACAACTGAGAAGAACGGCATCAGGACAAAGCAGTGAAATTGATAGAAAAGATATTCAGCGTCTGAAAGCTTCAAGAAACAAACACTATCTCTTGATATGAATTTTTATGGATTCCCCAAAACACAGAATTAACGAAATGTTATTCACTTTTTTTACACTGGAAATCTGAATTGAACACATCCCAGTTTACATCTCAATGCGCTTCATAACGAAAGAGCAGGAGCAGTCCGAAGCAATCTCTGATCTCCACTTTGCATGCGCTCCATGACAGTGTCACCGTCGTGGATTTGATGGATTTCTGAGAGAAATATTCAGTGCAGCGTCTTCGTGGATGTCAGCGGGTGTCGGCGCGGGGGAAAGTGGAAACTTTGTACCACGTCTGCCCGAAACATCAGCAAAATTAAGCAAATCCACATCATTCACGCACCGGCGTGACAGCGCTTTCATTTAACTAGACAAACTACTACCTGCGAGTCAGAAATCATACGACATCTGGTTCGAGTCTAGCAGGTTTATTTGAAATCACAAGATTTCGGAGCTCAGCACTTTCCCTGATGAAGGAGCAACACTCCGAAAACTTGTGATTTCGAATAAACCTCTTGGACTGTAACCTATGACTTCTTTGTCCACCCTACTGTAACATTGGAAATAAAAACGGTGAGATTTCTCGCAATGATGTCATTGATCCAATGACCAGGACAAATACTTATTAAGTTTATACACGAATGACATCAGTTACATAATAAATCCTGGTATTTTTCAAATCCTAAATTAAATGCCAAACGCCGTTAAATCATAGAATCCCTGCACTGCAGTGCATCGAGCCTCCGAAGACCATCCCACCCGATCCCCGTTATCCCACCACACCGCCAGTCCACATTCCCGCGGCTCGCCCACCTTTGCCTGCAGATCCCTACACACTGCGGACAATGACCAATCCACCGAACCTGCACATCTTTGGGCTGCGGCAGGAAACGACAGGAACCCATCAGACACGGGAAGAATGTGCAAACCCCACACAGATAGTCACCGTCTCGAAAACGAATCCCTGGCACTGGGAGGCAGCAGTGCCAACCACTGAGCCACCGTACCACGAAACATGTGTTTTCTTTGAAAGGGCCTGAGTTGTATCCTGTGGCTAAATTAAAAATCTGAGAAAAAAAAATGTTCAAAAGTAATGGATATTATCGCTATGTGGACACGGGTAAAAACCTAAAGACTGGAGTTTTGTATTGGTCTGACCGATATTGCACCCAAGCCTGGTGGGTTATGTGAGTGGATATTGACAGTGTCAGTAGCTTCAACATCTCGACCTAGATTTTGCTCCAAGTGCAGTTGTCTATCCGTGTTATCACTTCCGCTCACTGTTACCACAACTGGGCCGCAAATGAAAACGCCTGCATGTTGCGCCCTCGGCAAGGAATTAGTCACGTGCTTCTTGACGGCAGACAGACGCAAGTGATTAAAATCGATGCATAACTGATATTCCAATAAACGTTCATCAACTCTCTTCTTACATCCAATGTATGAGCAGCCAGAGTTTTATTGTTGCTATGTTTGTAAGTGGGTCACTGTGGAACTTATGTTTTCTGTGCATTTCATATCCAGGTACACGCTCTTTCTTGCAGTGTTTGAATTTTTTTATCAAGACGGAAGAATAATTGAACTGATATTTGACGGATGATCGGGCACTTTTTTTCGTATGTTTTTCACGTCAGATTTCATTGTCCCAAGAATCCTCTGGATAAGTGAAAACAATATTTGCATAGTTCAGTTGGGGCAGAAATTCAGACAGTGGAGGAGAATTCAAAGAGCAAAACATGCTAAATTGCTACCATATGAATGTATTAAATTAATTATGTTACTTCACGTTGCTGCTGATGTTCCTTGTTTAAGCATTATGTATATATATATCCTATTTATCTTTTGTTAACAGTTGCTTTGTGCACTTCGGACAATGTCATACCGGAGTTTAGGCAAATCAAGACCATGATAAATACAACAGCTATCATGCGATGCCATTTCTCCTTCGAAGTCAACCATTCAAACGCAGATGTGTTCTGGTACAGATAAGGCAGTGAGACGCTTCTAAAGGAAGGCAGAAGAATACTCTTCAATGTAAAGAGAGGGGGAGCCTACCTTCATCTCTTTAATGTGACTGTCCTAGACGCTGGCACATATTACTGTAGAGTCAAAAATCAGCATCAAACGTTCTCAGGGAAACAAGCTACACAACTTGTTGTCTACGGTAAGTGTCACCGCAGCAAACGTGAAGTTTTGGTTCCGTTGAAGAGTGAATGCGAGTTGGCAGTTTCATTTCCATAAATATAGACAAAGAATATAAAATCGCTCACTTCTTCGGAATGTCTTGTTCACTAATGTGGTAAAAGAAGAAATCATCACCAGCGACAGGACACAGTTCAGCAACTGTACTGTATCAGCAAAAGGTATTTAATTTTGTTTTGCATCGAAAGCTAATGCAAAACTTCCAAGTGAAGCACTTTTTTTACAATCTAAGCATGGAGTAACAGAGCGAATTGTCCAGAGGTTATTGGCAATATTAAGCCCGTTAAATGTCATTTTATTTTCAATTTGAAAAGCCAAGTTCCTATTCCCCTTGTTTGGACTGCGACCGTCTCAATGCCTGCAATCCAGTTCCCAAACTGCCAATTGCGAGGAGTGTACAATATGAAAGTTCAAACATATTTGCATTAATTAATATGGGCACAAAGTAGTATTCAATTTTGCAGAATATGCAAGTGATGTAACAATTGCATTAGGAGGTCCCGACGTGATAAAGGTAACAGCAACCCCTACCAGTGTAAATAGCAACAATCAATGCAGCTGCGATACCCAGAATTAACAATTGGTTCGTTCATTAAATCGTTTCATTTTGGAATAAAAGTCTAATGTTCACATGTATTCAAATGTTGTTATTTACAATTCAGCTTCACCAGCTCCCCTGAAAATTGCATCGATCCACTCCAAAGACCCTTCACCTGCTTCTTTCAAGCTGCAATGTAGGACATCTGGCTTTTATCCGGAAGACTTTAAACTTATTTGGTACAGAAACGGTGCACAAATCTTCACTGGATTTAGAAATGTACAGCAGGCAAAAGGCGAGGCACTTTCTGAAGTGGTCAGTTCCCTGGACGTGCCAAATATACCCGAAAGTAATACAGTCTACATGTGTCAAGTCTATCACGTTTCGATCTCATTTCCAGTAAATGCCAGCTACACTGTTACAAAAGAAGGTAAGATTCTATGCCACGTTGTACGGTAATCTTTTAGACATTGTTTTAAAAGTTTGCCGAACTTCGAAGAGATTACTGCAGTCAATTCCCTCTGATTATAGCCATCCTGAAATTTGATACTGTTGTCTGGTTAAAGCTTTCCTTTCTTCAGGGGTGGAGTGGACTTGTTGGGCGGCACGGTGCGTCAGTGGTTAGCACTGCAGTCTCACAGCGTCCGGGGCCGGGGTTCGATTCCAGCCTCGGGCGATTGTGTGTGTGGAGTTCGCACATTCTCCCCGTGTCTGTGTGGGTTTTCTCCGGGTGCTGCGGTTTCATCCCACAGTCCAAAGATGTCCTCGCTCGGTGCATCGGCTATGCTAAATTTCCCGTAGTGTTCAGGGGTGTGTGGGCTAGAGGGGGCTTGGTTCTGGGTGGGATGCTTCAAGGGGCGGGGTGTGTGGGCTAGAGGGGGCTTGGTTCTGGGTGGGATGCTTCAAGGGGCGGTGTGGACTTGTTTGGCCTAAGGGCCTGTTTCCCCACTGTAGGGAATCTAGTCTCATCATTAGGCTTATTCCGAATGTGTTGTCAGGTGAGGTATTGCCAAAAGCGAATATTCGCCATTGAGAGGTCCCATAATTTTAATAAAAAGCAGAATGCTGCAATTCATTTCAGAAGATACGTTCAGGGTTAAATTCAATACCTGGATACGTTGAAGAGGGAAAACGAGATAGAGACGAAAATCAGTCAATAAATGTCGAGGTGGAAAAACACAGTTGGTCAGAGAGCATTCAAGGTGCAGGAAAGTCAATGTTTCAGGCTGAAGTGTTGAGTTTCCTGCTCTTGGGATGCTGTCTGACTCGCTGTGCTTTTGCAGCTCCACATTTATTGATTCTAGCTTCCAGCATCTACAGTCGTAACTTTCTGAGAGATGAATATCATCATGGTGTATAGCCCAGAAACAGACCTTTGGTCCATTGGGTGTAGCCCATCTATTTAAGAGGAAAGGTTAAAATACACAGGTCACACTTTCCAGTACTTGGCACACAGCCTTGAATGTTGTGAAGTTTTCATTGCTCGTCCACGTCCATTCCTATTTCTACCTTGCTCTACCCTCCCAGGTAGTGAATTCCTGACGCCCGACATCCTTCCCCATTTCGTTCTAAATCTCTTGCCTTTCCCTCCACAAATTATGACCTCACGCTATTCACCCTTCAACTAAAGAGAACAATTGCTTTTCATCCACCCTGTCAATGCCTTCATCATCATGTGCACCTCAATCAGGCCTCACCCCAACCTTCTGTGCTCTAAAGAAAACAGTCCGTGCTTCTCCAGAAATTTCAAAGCTCAAATGTTCCTAACCAGACAGCACCCTGGTAAATCTCCGCTGCACTCTCCCCAGTGCTATCAAATCTTTCCGTTTTGTTAGGCCTATAGTGTGTAACGGATTATTTTAAGGTCTGATGGAAATGATTACAAGAAGACAAACAGATTCATTATTTCGCTAATTTATTCAGTTAATACTTCATGCTTATATGAATTAATAGTCGACATTTTAAATTATGGACATGTATTAAAGTTAAGAGGATAGGTTAAAACACTCAGATATATGTTTAAAAAGTGATTCTCACACTGCCTTTCGGACTCGGCGGGGACTTTGGCGATGATAGCACTTGGAACTCTATCTCAGGTTCCACGGTGCCCGTCTCACGAACTCCAGCCCAAAGCTGAAAATCCAATGACTGGGTCAACGTCCCCAATATTAATACTGTTTTGAATGTACTATTACACGCTTTGTCACCATTTCATAAGACGTGCAGTACTGTCCCCGGTATTCCACTGTGCAGAAAAGAAGCTGAAAAACATCTTCCAGATGGCTCCTTTTTCACTGCATGTCACTGTTTCCCACCCAATGTCATGCAGTTACGTCTGAGTCAAAGAAGGCCGTTTTTACGCTAAAACTATCATTTTCCACTTGTTTTCAGTTGCTGAATTCCGCGTCCAATTAACTCATTAATGGTTAGCCCTGAATGGTCTGGTTTGAAGATGTCAATTCTAAGTCGACATTACACAACACCCAGTGATGTCTTCAAAATAGATTATCAAAACCTTATACAAGCACGTACATGCTGGTCGTCAGCTCCAAGTTCTTTATACATGCGGTATAGTTTACAGGCCATTATACATGTACATAAAGACTAGAAACAAACAGTTTACAATAATGTAAACAACTGGATACCATAAAAGTTAGCGTACTGCTGAAACTTTTGGTGACCACCTGTTAAATATGACCCACTAATGATACATAGTAAGGGTTCCTACGTTGTCAACTTTGTGAATCAATTGATCGCAGCTTTGTTATGGCAGTTCCTTGCTATAAGAAGCCGTGGTGTAATGTTGTCAAGTAAGAACTGATCTGCTGGTGCTCTGGCAAGGAAAGCCTGCCACTTCTAAAATATCACATGTGTGGGTGCTATGAGCAAACTTCTGAACCCTGTCGCTCAAAAACCAATTGCTGAATCTCTACGGGCTAATGGTTTTCCCCCCACAGCAAGTAGTTTAATACCTTTCTCAGTAACTTGCCTAGCTTTAGCAATACTAGTTTATAGAGTCTCAATACCCACGGAAGTTAACAAATCTATTCTCGCCTCTGCTCAGCCTAGAATAGTGACGAGTACATTTTCCCTGCCTCGCCTCTGTAACGTTGACCGCGTGCACACCGAGCGGCAATGCGAAGGTTATTTATTACTCTTCGTTAGCTCTGCTGTCACGTTTTAAACAATATCCGGCTTGGAGTGCAAGTGTCATACAACTGCTGAAGATGGGGAACTGTGCAACACTTAATGGAGCTGAATTCATGGCCCACATAACTATCCCCAAGATGGTTTACGTCCCTTTATCTCTGTCGTAATTTGACACACCAGCTGATCATCCCGCATATCAGCCACTGCAGGGTAATACCTCTCTCAGGAGCTGTTTCTCAAAAGTCTTAGTAAGAAACAAGTTCTGTGGTGAGGTGTAATTAGGTTAAGTGAGGCACATGCCTTCTCCAATAACCTAACATCGCCACAAAGCTTTGGGTCATAAGAGGTTTGAGCCTGAACCTCACTGATGTTATTTCTCACATTATCTGAAATTACATCCTCTCCCCTGTCCATTGTATACTCAGCAAAATAACACACCGGCTTGGTCTCTGCATTTTCTTAGGATTAATTTCCCAGCCTTTATTCCGTAGGTGCTGAGTTAAAGTAGCCGTGTCTTCTGCTGTTGCTTCCTCTGAAGGGCCATGTAGCAATGTATCATCAAAATAAAGGGCTGTTATATCGCTGGGGAGAGGGAACATCTCCAGATCCTGGCTATTAAACCATGGTAGAAAGTTGCACTGTTCAAGTCGCCCTGCAGAACCTACAAACTGAGTGTCCTCCGCCCTCACTCGTGAAAGCAAACTGATTCTGTGAATTCTCATCAAGGAAATGAAAGCATTAGTTTGGTAGATTCTGGCAAACCATTCATCATCTCCCAATGACTGTTGCTCCAGTAATATTACAATCTCTGGGAGAGCCGATGGCCAACGCTGCGATGTGTTAGTTTAACCGTCAGTCAATGGCCGCCATTCTCCAGTTACCAACCGGTTTCTGTACTGACCATACAAGGCAGGTATACAGGAAGACAGCAGATCATACAGCTTTTCCTGTCACTGACCCTTCAATCGTATCTGCGATATCCTTATGTCCTCAATACTGCTCACCGTTAACAATTCGTGAAGGAATGGAATGTATTGGGGTTCCCACTTAGCTTTCCCAACTACCACATTCATCACCATTCATACACCAAAACAAGACTTTCCTACTTCGGTTCATACTTCCATCCCCCTCACAACATCCATCAGCATAATATTTTTACTTATGCTGCATATTAACACAGATACCATCCGCGGTGGTCTATTCTCCATTACCAATCGCACCAGTGCCCGTCCCGCCGGTGTTTCTGCTTTCTCAAATCTATTCATCATCGTCTTACTTCCCGCGTGTCGGGAAGATAGCAAGCCAAGCTACAATGTGCTGTTTATTCCCATTTTTCCAATGAATTGTGACACTGAGTCGACTCCCCCTTTTGATCACACCTCAGTGTCCCGGCCACTTACCCAGTGGAGGGAAGAGGCTTCAGAATCAGAATTGGGGTCTCACACCATGGGAGGGGTCAATGTCCCGTTTGGTCCCTTACCGGACTTACAAATCTTCTTCCAGAGGGAACATATAACACTGATGGTGATACCATGTATTTTCTGTCTATTTCAGACCTGTCTGTGCCTGCTTTCCGTAAAACGGTAAACATTTCATTTTGCTGACTTTCCCCATTCGCTTCCCGTCCTTCCCTGGGTTTCCCTTGTTACCATTCTCCTGCATGAGCTTGGCGCACTTCCGTATCCACTTACTGTCCAAACAACATTACAACTTCACCGCCTGGTCGGCCCTGAGCTCGCCCCAACATTGCTAGCAGCGTCCCTCTGAGATGACTTGGTCCAATGTGCATGAGCTGGATTCTCATTCGAGTCGTGAAAGCTTCTTGGTCCATCCCTGGAAATTGTTCGTGTCCAATCCCATTAGTGCAGCGAACTCTGGAATCGGGCTCTTCCCTTGTGATCTTGTCCGCCACCAGACAGCTTCCTGCTCCCATTACATGAAAGGTCCGGATACTTAGCTCTCACTGCTATGCGTATCCATGCAGCTCATGCTTCTGTTCCCTGTGTTCCATGTAGAGCATTCTGTGCAGCTGTGTATTTCGACAAGGCTCCTCATCATTGAGAGAAACATGAGATGCCACGGAGTCCCAGAGCCGGGTTATCCAAGCTCCCAGTGCCCTGCTTTCTGCAGGGAGATTTTCCCCCAAATCCTGCAATTCTGACAGTGGTAATCCCGCATAATGCGAGCATGCTGTGGGCGGTCTGCTGGCCGTGTCCCCTTAGCAGTGTTAGTTACTAGCGGGCGCGCTGACACTCCTCCCCAACAGTCTGCACGTGCTGCAAATCGGATGAATATGAGTCCCAGTGATTGGAGACCAGTTGAAGTTAATAAAAACGGCACTTCAGCTGGATTCACTTTCCATTTTTTTGCGGCTCTCCCACTTTTTGTGCTGTAATGTGGCCATTTTGCAGGTTTTACAGTTTGACTGTTCTTACCAGCCCGGCAGTTACACACACCATTGTTCTGCCCTTCTCACACTCGGATCACTTAATCTGCACAATCCTTTCTCCCCCCGCACTCCAAACCTCCCCCCCACCCCCAACCAACAACCACCATTGTATACATAGTGCCCCCTAAAGACTTCACCAGCTCTGGTGAAGGGTCGTCTCGACCCGAAATGTTAACTTGCTCTCTCTCCATGGATGCTGCCTGACCCGCTGCGATTCCCACTACTTTTTGCTTTCATTCCAGCCTTAACGAGCCTGATTCTACTCGGCTTTATCTGCTCTTTCCTGAGCCGTCCGAGCCACCCTCGCCAGCGCAGCGGACAATGTCCCTTTTGCCTCCTTTCAATCTCGCACTTCCCGGGGCAGCATACGGGAGGCCGCTCAGCAGGATCCACCTCATGTGGGTAACACCCTTGGTTTACTTTGGGAAACCTATTTCTCCGAGACAGTCCTTCCTGGCACCGAGTCATCCCTTGGGATTCTGCTCCTAATCCCTTTCCCAAAACTAAGTGGTCCTGCCGCAGATAACTAGTCACTAACTCAGGGAACCAATGATTACAGGACCATCCCGGGAGACAGAACGCTTCCAGAGCCAAAATATCCTTCATTTTCTTCAACATTTTGCTCAGACTCTGCACACAGCACCAAATGTATTGTTCAGGTGCTAGTATCTAACTGGCTTTTTTAAATTCTGGTCAAAATAATTACTGGTGTATTTCAATATGTACAATGTATTGAGCTAAAATACTTGATACATAACTGAATTACAACTGAGAAGCAGTGAAAACTGGCGAAGTTGGAGTCATAGATAACACAGTGTGGAGCTAGATGAACACAGTAGGCCAGGCGGCATCAGAAGAGCAGGAAAGCTACTTTTCGGGTCAGGACCCTTTTTCAGAAGTGAATTTCTGAAGAATGGCTCCGACGGAAGCATCAGCTGTCCTGCTCCTCTGATGCTGCCTGGCCTGCTGTGTTCATCTAGCTTCACATTGAATTACACCCTTTCGTTTACACTACACGTATATTAAAGCCAACCGGTAACGTTAACCTACTAAGATATATATTAAGCATGTGAGTTTCACACTGCCTTTCCGCTCCCCGGGGACTTAGGCGATGTCAGTACCTGGAGCTCTCTCTCCAATTCCACTGCGCCTGCCTCACTCCCAATAGTGAAAGTCCAATGAGTGGGGCACAGTCCCTGATATGAAACCTGTTTTGAATCTAATGTTACATACTATTTCACAGTTTGGTCGTATTTTCAACGCTTTTCCACGCATTCCACTGCGCAATAACAGGTTAAAACACTTTCAAGGTGGTTCTTTTTTAATTGCATAATATTGTTTCCCTCCAAGCCGAAAGATGCTGTTTTGCAGTAACCTAGTAATTTTCTACTTGTTTTCAATTGCACATTGTCGTGTTCAATTAACCCTGAACGAATCATTCTCACCGTCTGTTTTGCAGATAGTTTTAAGCCAACACTACACCTTCCTATAGAGTCGTGACTAGAACCGCACACAGTATTCCCGCTGTGGACTAGGTCCTAAAACTCCAAAGTAACCTCTCCCCTCTTATAATCTGTACCATTCCAGACAAAAACATGTGCCCTGTATGTTTCTCTGTGGCTCAGCTGAACAAAGAGACTGCAACATTGAAATTCTGAGACTTTATGTACTCTTTGTATCGGATATGCAAGACTGTACAATTGACAATGATAGACATGACATTTAAACCTGTATATTTACAGCTTCTGTTCTAATTCCTAATTTTGAATTTATATTCACATTACAGATTCTGCTTCTAAAATCAATATTACTATGGCTGCTACTGGTGCTCTTCGTGTACTTGTAATTCTCATATTGACAGTGATGATTGCCAAAGGGGTTCTGATCTTTATCTCTAAAGGTATGAACAGGATAGAAATGATACACTGAAATTAGTGTATTTGGGAGCTGAATTTCTGAATTGTACAATTTAAATGACGATTTTATGTGAAACCTCTTTCAAACATATACCTTGCTTCACATCAAGTATGGAGTAAGAAGATTTGAAGTTTCAGTTTGAGAAATTGGATGAGTGCAGGTCAAAATTGTATTGATGAAATTCATTGCTGAAAGAATTTTCTGTTGCTTCAACTCAGAAAACATAAATTCAAAGCATCTGTGTGTAACATTTAGAGCTCTATTGCTGAACTGTTGTTCCTGTTGCATCCTGTTTATAAACACTGATTAGTATTCGAATTGTTTTTGGTTTCGTTATTTTGCTTATGCGTACAAATTCAGCCTTTATTGTTGGTGAGTAATGTCATTTTTATTTCTCAGGTAGGAGAAAGAAAAATCAATCAATCGAACTCAGTATGAAGATATGGTGAGGCCAATTTCCTTCATTGTGTTTATTTTAATTTTTAAGTCTATTTGAACAAGTTGAGCTGAGAACACAAACGTGTATTCCTAACATTTCAGGAAGAGTCTTGAACGTTTCATCAGCTCTCAAAAACACAGCATCAGCTGAATAAAAGCACAATAAAGAAAATAGAATGTAATCAGAAGTTTCACGAACTTGCAACTGTTTCAAATTGTCAAACATAGCTGCCAAGTCGCCTTGAGTTCTGTTTTCATTCGCACTAACCAAGTGACAGCATACTGAATAATTTTGCTACATTGGTTACAGACATTATAATCAATGTTGGTTAAATTGGGCTGATGACTGTTTGAATGGTAGGTTCCCAGGTGCAAGTAGCAATGAATCCTCCTCCCCACCCCCCTTCCTTTCTACGCTATTCCAAATTAACTCATGCATTAGTCTGAGTTTGGTGATTTTGTCTGACTTCTACCAAGCGACTCTACCAAAGAGCTCAATATGCAGACAGCTTGCAAAAGTTGGCTTCTTTAGAAAGCTTTTTATTGTAGGCTGTCTCGCAGTTCGTGCAACGTGCTTCAGCACCATGCAATCTTGGAAAACAAATAATCAAGCTGGTGGAGTGATGCAACCCTCTCTCATTTTTAATTTTCAACATGTGACTGTCAGTGACATGTGAGAGGCAGCTCCATGTCTGTGGCACCTGAAAAAGAGCAGGAGGGACTTATTCAGAAAAAAATTTTTGGCAAAAGTTGAAATCTTTGGTTGATCACACCAAGGGACACAGCACAATTACACATATTTATTCTTGTTTACAGTTGAATGCAGAGTATACCAGCAGATTGCCTCTTTAAATGCATTTTAAAGCAGTTAAAGTCTTTAAATCAAATGGACCACTTTCTTATCTCTGTTTCAATGGTGGATCTGAATTTGCTTTTAAAAAAAAACTTCATTCTCCTTCGTTGAGTAGAATGCTGCAAAAAATACTCGACTCTTTCATTGCATCTGATACCTGCAGCTCCTCCCTGACAGCAATGTTGCTAAATGATCTGGACTGCAGTCAAGAAAGCTGGTATGCTGCTGGGCTCTTGACAGGATGCAATTATTGGCACCAAATACTGGCCTTGTCACTGACGTTCACATCCTATTTAAAAATAGTATATTGTGCAAAATAGACCCACTTACATGCTGTAGCTGCAGCAAAATTTAAATTCCTTTCTTGGAGGTCTTCAAAAAATTATGCCAAAGAATTTACTCCAATACTACACGTCTTTCTGTGAAAATGTTGCAGCTGCACTGGTGTAGGTGACAGAATAAAGCCCTCTGATGAAGGGTCTAGGCCCGAAACGTCAGCTTTTGTGCTCCTGAGATGCTGCTTGGCCTGCTGTGTTCATCCAGCTCCACACTTTGTAATTTTGGATTCTCCAGCATCTGCAGTTCCCATTATCACTCCTCTGATGTACAGATGCTTTGTTCAGCCTGTGTTTTATTGTTTCACGAACTGTGGATCAGATGGAAAGAGAAAAAAAATCTATGATTGAGAATTACCTCACAGATGACCAAAGAGTCCATTTTAGAGCCCTGAAATATTGCAGTTAACGTTTTAGACAAAAGTCACATTTTTCATTGACACTCACCTGATCATTTTCCTTCCTAAAGAATTGACACTTTTCTGACTTAATACATCAATAATTTACTTTGAACATATGATCTGGCATCAGGTATACCTTGTGAATCCTTTGAAAGCATGTTGTACCTTCGTCTTCACTTCACACTTCGACACCTTTATTTATGACCGTTTAGATGGCCCATTGAAATAATTACCTTTCCTATCCAGAAGGGACCAAGGTGATTCTAAAATTAATTTTCTAATTGCATTGTTAAGGACAGTTATTCCTTCTGTCTAATTGACCTACTAATGTTACAAATTTGAGGTGAGGGAAAGGTTAGCCAAATCCTGCATCATCTATCATCCAAATGAAAGACATTCGTAACAAAAGCAGAAATTGCTGGAAAAGCCCAACAGGTCTGGCAGCATCAGGGAAGAGAAATCAGAGTTAATATTTCAAGTCGAGTCACCCTTCCTCAGATCGATGTTGCTAATATATTTCAAATAGTCGCCACTTATTATTTTAGTATGAAGCAGCGGGAACTGAGACTTTTTATATCATTATTATATAAAGACAAAATTATTTTTGCCTTATTTAATAAACGTTACTGCATGTTCAATTTGTAACACAATGTATTGGAACAGGAATTCACCTCTCAGAATTCAAAAACCTAATTACATTGAACTGATGAATGCACTTTTCAGCAGAGCACTGCACCATTTCCCCGGTAACTTTACATTAAAATTATATCAACATTTATAGTTTTGAAAGGTAATGTTTACTTGTGATTAAGTGGATATTCCAGGCAAGGAACAGTTCAGAGTAAGAAACTGTAAAGTTTAATGATTGTAACGAAGTGTTAGCAAAGCCAGTACAACAAGCTATAGCAACAAATTACTGCAGATACTGAAAACAACAAAGGCTGGAGACCACAGCAGATCAGACAGCATCCACGGTGAGAGAGCAAGCTAAAATTTTGAGTACTGGTGGCTTTTTATCAGAGCCCAGATGAAGGGTCATTTAGTCTGGAAATATTCGCTTGCTCTCCCTCTGCATGGGAATTGTTTGACCTGCTGTGATCTCCTGCAGTCGTTGTTTTCAGTATAACGAACCAATTGTTCATGTCAAGAATGCACAATTGACTTTTTACTCCAAAACAAAATAATCAAACGAATGATTAATCTTGACTTTGAAGAGAAAACGAGAGATGTCTGAGGATAAGGGGACTTTTGCAGCTCTTGATCAAGTTGGTTCTAAGGATGACTTAATATCTAAACAACAGGAAGAAATCACAATCTCTCAAGGTACATTAAAGATCATATGTGTCAATAATAAGTTTGTTTCTCATAATGAGTTGATTTTGAGCTGATCTTTGCATAGTTTTCATCTCGAATGATTTAAGTGAATGGTAATTCTACTTCAATGTTGTTTTTCAGACAAAACAGAGAATGGCTAACTTACCTTGCTCTGAAATTCAGTGATTCCAGTACATCATTGAAATCCAAGCATGAAGAAAAAAGTGCAGCGTACACAGCGGTGAAAAGCAGTCACTAAATTGGGAAAACAAAACATATTTAAAAGATAGAAGCACAGATTTTATCACAGATTTTTTTTCAATCAATTTCAATCTGTTATTTTTCTCATCTAAACCCAATCAGAACTTTGCAAATATGTAGATGAATTTCTTCCTTTTAAATAATGTCACCCGGAACAAGTTCATTTCAGCTTTAAATTTCGCAAAACAGGAAAACTAAAAATTGCAATTGAATTAATTCCATATGTCAAGGATCTCCTTATTCCCTTTAAATCTGCACGAAGTTTGATATATTAGTCATTAAGATAATTATTGACTTTTTTCTGAGCTTGTGTACTGTCAGATATTCATCGTAATTCTGTTTATACTGGCAACGCGGACAACGCTGATATTTTCTTTCCCTTTCTCCAGTCTCTGCACTTGAGCGAGAAATGATCGGCTTTACTGTGACAAATGTTTGCGAGGTTTCTGTTGGTGAACTGTTCTTAACTTGTTTGCGTTCCACTGTCTTTTCTGCATGAATTGATACTTCGCTCTGCTTTCTTTGTTGCAGCAGTTTTAATCCTGTTTGTACATTCGCTGTTGCTGTGAGAAAGGCCTTGTTGATTTTCCCTTGTCCAGAAAGCTGAAGTGATCTGTCTAATATTTCGATGGTTCATTTTGCTTAGTTAATTTGCTTAAGTTCATAATTGGCAGTTTCTTCTTCAAATTTTAATTCAATGTAGAGTGGCACCGTGCCCAGACAATGCAGACTGATACTCCATGATTGATCCCCCATTGTTTACCATTGCACTCCCATTATAATATGGTACAGTACGACAAGATGGCATGACTGATGAATGTTTCTGAATCATGAAAATCTGTTCTTTATTGAAGTGGGAATGAAATCAGAGAAAAAAGAAATCAGTTTACATTTAAACAAATCATGTTGACATATGCCTAAGCAATTCTTTCAATACAGTTGTGTGTTCTATTCTCAGAAATGGCATATAACTAATACAGATTCCAAAAAAATTGCAATGAATCACCGTTAATACAGTGAACTTTTCTTCAGGTTCAATTGTTCAGGAAAACAAAGCAATCTAATCTATTAACATTGCTGACATGAATGCATTCTGTGGCTTCCGTGTCAAAAGGTAACAAATACAAAATCATGAAAATGAATTATCAGTCTGAAGAGTTTTGAAAAATTGCTTAAAAGTTGTGAATTGTTGATGGAGAGGCAACACAGATGATGACAAATTCCGTTTGTCTTGTGGGAAAAGATGGACAGATGCAAAGAGGAACAGGTTGGTCAATTGAAATATATAAAATCATGAAGGGTTTTGACCAGGTAGATGTTTCCTCCCATGGGAAAATGTAGAACTATGGATCATGGTTTTTTTAAAAAATCAGAGTTAGACCATTTAAAACAGTGACAGACAATTTTCTCTCGCAGATGCCTGAGTCTTTAGAACATTCTTCTGAGAAAGGTAACAGAAGCAAGTTTCTTGAATATTTTAAAGTCACAAACTAATAAATCCAGTGGAGCAAAGAGGTGAAAGATTATCAGGAATGCTGTTTGAATGTAGGTTTGAGGTGACAGTCAGATTCATGATGACCTTGTCTGAACAACCTTTTTTGGTTTGGTCTCCCAAATGAACTGGCTTCTCATACCAGTCTTCTTATTGAATATGTGGAATAACAGAGCAGACTAGAGAGGCTGACTGACCTAAATTTGCTTCTAATTCCACTGTTCATATGAACCTCTGCTGATTTCCTCACATGTAAATAAAAATGCTGACATGGTAGAACTGTGGGAAATCATACATTGCTTTGGATTTTCAACAGCTAAATCATAACATTCATAACATAGAGGAGTTTATGATGAAATGAGCATACTCAAGTGGGTGTTGGGTGACATTATTGCCTTACAATGAGCATACTTTTGTTGTTTTTAAACAAGAATTGTTTGTAAGTTATCAGTTGCAGATATCTTACCATTTCATGTTGTGTAATGTTAACAGTGTTTCTTCCTGCGTCACATATAAGATCAGGAAGCACATGAACATTAATTCATTCCCTGAGTGTATAAGCTTAGCTGATGGGCAACAAACAGAAAGCAGATTTTGAAAGAAGGACCATGTTTGGCACTGTAGAGTCGAATTGTTGGCGTGAAGCAAAGTTCCGAGTTTGGACGTCAGCTATTACAGTTTGATGTCAGCTAAAAAATAGAAGGGGCCTTGGGTAATGTATCGACATGCACTCAACATGAAATTTTCGGAAGCAAAGTGAGTCAATCTGCATTTAAGGCTGTGAATAGGACACCAAACAGTGTAAATCAGTTTTGCTAAAGTGTTGGTGTAGGAGCATATTGCCAACTGGGGTCAAGGCTCAGGAGACAGGCAGGAAGATGTTTATTCAGACAAAAAACCAGTTGATGCAGGGAGAGGGCCAAAGAATCTTCCCTGAATCAAAAGGGAGATCAATGGCACATGCTGATTTTTCCAGTCAAAATACAACATTTTACATATTTTCTGTGAAAATATTCAATTACAGATTGGTCACTGTCCTTCCCCATTAATCCATATGTCCAATCCCATGGGACACCTAATCAAGGATGGGCAATCCCATGGACAGCCCCAGGTTCCCAAGAACTTATTATAATCTCTAGGCCTTGGGATCTTTCTGCATATCCTAATTGTTCATATTCCAAAGTTACTGGCTACACTCTTTCAGATCTGTCTCAGGCTTGAGTTCTACTATTTATTGTATTACATGTGCCTTTTTTAAAAATCAGATTCAGCCATTCCTCTAATATTTCCCAATGTACTAATTAGATAGTAAAAATACAAAAGACAGTTAGATTTAACTAATAGCTATCAGGTTAATTTCTATTATAAAGTTAGTTATACAATGTAAAGTTGTACAGCTATTTGTACTGCAAGCACTTTGTAATTAATGGGTTGTGAACAATCTGTCTTGCTCAGGCGGTAAGACAAAGTGTTTCCTGAGGCTAATTAACTTTCACATACAAACTTAAATACTTTTCCCCTCATGCTTGTATTATGCTTTGGTTATATGTTCAAACTACTTCCCTGATTAAGGACGTCTTAAAGAGAGTCTATTGAATATTGTAAGTTGTTTCAAAGGTGCAAATATTGACTAAAAAGCAAACTTAGCTGCAGTTATTTGCAGCTCTTTAGCAAGTTAAAGAAAGTTAATCTCGCTGGGCTGAGACTGACACTTGGCGTTATTTGTTTGCAGAGATCATCATAAGACCATAAGACATAGGAGTGGAAGTAAGGCCATTCGGCCGATCAAGTCCGCTCCGCTATTTAAATCATGGCTGATGGGCATTTCAACACCACTTCCCTGCACTCTCCCCGTAGCCCTTGATTCCTTCTGAGATCAAGAATTTGTCGATCTCTGCCTTGAAGGCATCCAACGTCCCAGCCTCCACTACACTCTGCGGCAATGAATTCCACAAGCTCACCGCTCTCTGGCTGAAGAAATGTTGTCTTATTTCAGTTTTAAATTTACCCCCTCTAATTTTAAGGCTGTGCCCACGGGGTCCTAGTCTCCCCGCCTAACGGAAACAACTTCCTAGCGTCCACCCCTTCTAAACCATACATTATCTTGTAAGTTTCTATTAGATCTCCCCTCAACCTTCTCAACTCTAATGAGTACAATCCCAGGATCCTTAGTCGTTCATCATACGTTAAACGTACCATTCCAGGGATCATCCGTGTGAATCTCCGCTGGATACGCTGGACATCCATTCCTTTGGGGCTGGCATTAGTTGCTCATCCATCCATCAGCACCTTCTTATCAGAACTGTCTCAGATGATCGGTGGGAAGATTCTTTTGCTGACCTTGAAATAGTTTTGTTCGTAGGTACAAGTCAGTTTCACTCAAATGCTAGAGCAGGCTTTCCCAGTTAGTTTTAATACTTGTCGACCATTTTGTACCTTTCAAACATGCGCTGTTTTGGTGAAGCTGGTACAGGTCACTTTGTATGGGCAGGTACAGGATGCCCCCACACTTCTTTCGCAATAGCGTAACTGACATTTGCTGGAAATGAGTTTGACATGTGATGCACTTCACAAGTGTAAACTGTTTCACACTCGACTGCCTCTGACACCGCTAAGGTGCTGACGGCCTCATGAAGTCCGTTGGCGTTTACTTGTTGTTCATTTCTAAATCCAGTCGAGACTTCTGCATTGTTTTTGTGCCAAGTAAGATTCAAGTCTTTGGGTAAAAGGCAGAAGTCCTGCACCGCAGAATTGAAGAAGCTTCTTCTCACGGTGCCGGCGCAATTTTCAGGGGAGCTGGTGAAGATGCATTCTCACGCATACAAGTGAGGTACATCTAAACATTAGAATCCTACTCCAATGAATTAATGAACAAGTCATCTGTCTGTTTGTGGCACAGTTTCGTAGCCAGTACTTGCTTAGAGAAAATATTACATTTGACATGTGGCAAAACCCCTGCACCCCCACAAAATGATTGACGCACCATTTCCAAGTTCAATGAAATTAGTTTTAACAATGTACATATGAATTATTACAAATATGTCTGGGATGTCATTCTGCATCCTTCTCAGAACAACCGGTTTGGAACTGGAGTCTCAATCACAGAAACTGCGACAGTCATAGTCCAAACGATGCGGACAGCAATTTTATTTTTACTTAGATACCGGATATTCAAAATCTACAATACTGCATGTAACATTTGTATCTTTTCAAACTGTTTCCCGATGCTTAGATTAGAAAAGAAAAAAAATAGGTGGCTTCGAAATTTGGTATTAACTTATTCTGCACAAGATGCATTTCAATCAAGTGCAGATAGTTTTTTTTTACACTGTGGAGGTTTCCACAAGTTTCTCACGCTGTTGATAATTTCATTTTAAATAAGCTGAAGTTTTATGTGAAGTGCAACAAAAACACCATGTTTGTTTGCGGTCACGGATACCATCTCTAGGAAGTTGCACAGCAGTTTCTTTCCCAATTGTTCGATGCTGATAATTGACAAAGCAGTAATATGTTTTAGCTTCCCGGGCAGTCATTTTCAGAAGTTTAAAGTCGAGCTGCTCCTCTAACTACAGTGAATAACTTTCTGCTATCCTCCTGCAGAAAGCTATTACTGCCTCCTCTCCACCAGTAAGCGACAGCATTTAAATGGTCAATTTTAAAGGAGAAATTACATAGCATGAGAACTGATGAACCTCTCTGCGCAGTTATTCATCTAAGATCTGAGTTTCCTTTGACCGAAATGCCCACAGCAACTATCAATCAAGCAAACACACTGAGATTAAACAAGAAAGACGGTGTGCCCAAATAGCATCTTTGTTCCAAGTCATTGATCCATTAGCAACTTACCATGCTTAGTTCACTCCAATTCTCCATTTTTTTAAACTACTGTCCTCATTGAATGTCATATGTTCTCCACCCCCCCGCAACACAGCTGCAAATGAGTTCTGTGAATACTTTACTTGCACATAAAACACAAAAATGAAAACGAAATTAAATGTCTGCATAGTTTTCCAATCTAGCTTTAAGTTCACGCTGCGCCTTGATTATGAACAGTTCACATATAATTGAAAAAAAAACTGTACCTGCGCACGCGATACACAGCATACCGACATTCGGATGTGAATAATGTGTAGACAATTGACAGTGAAAATCTGAGCCAACACAGTGGGGAGCTGGAGAAACACATGAAGCCAGGGAACATCAGAGGAACAGGATAGTTGATGTTTCAGGTCGGAACCATTGTGCAAAACTGACTTTTCTGAAAAAGTGTCCTGGCTCGGAACATAAACTTTCCTGCTCCTCTGATGTTCCTGGCCTGATGTGTTCCTGCAGCGACAGACTGTATTGTCTCTGACTTCAGCATCGGCAGTTGTTGGTCTCTCCGAAAATCTGAGACTGTCTGTTGAGTCTGAGAACAGCATGAATTGTTTAATGCTCATCTCTGTTTCTAATTTAATCATGCATTTGATTCCTGAATGAAAATAAAACATGCAAACCTTTTCAAATAAAGTCTGCTGTTGTTTTTGCCACCAGGAACGATAACAGCAATGACTACACTAGTCAGGATACAGGAAGTATTTCAGGGGTTCTGCCAGGGCTTGAAAGTAAGGCCGAGGACCGACTGGATGGGCTAAAGTCTTTGTCAGTGGAATCAACACAAGCTGAGTGGTATTTGATTGGAATAAACAAAACCGGCCGGGCCGAGGCGCAGTGGGTGGGGAAAAGGTTATTTACCTTCATACAAAGGTCAATCAGTCAATGGTTACGCACTGAGAGATGGGTTAACCAAGCAATAGTGAAACAGCTTATCCCAGAGTATAAGATAATAAAATGTGAGGCTGGATGAACACAGCAGGCCCAGCAGTATCTCAGGAGCACAAAAGCTGACCTTTCGGGCCTAGACCCTTCATCAGAGAGCTCCTGAGATGCTGCTGGGCCTGCTGTGTTCATCCAGCCTCACATTTTATTATCTTGGATTCTCCAGCATCTGCAGTTCCCATTATCACTTATCCCAGAGTGTTGTAGCTGTCTGGAACCCACTGCCTGAAAGAATAATAGACACAGACACCTTTGACAGTTTTTTTGACTGCATATGTTCTTGAAGCGCTGTAATCCATGGAGTTTCACATTAAATCCTGGGGAGTGAGATTGGGCTTGGCTGCTCCTTTCTTCATTGGCACAGACACGTTGCTTCTCTGTGTTGTAAACTTTTTCTAATTTTGTGAACAAGCAGATGACTGTTGTTAATATAATTTGAAGGATGTAGGGATTTTGGGTGAAACTACTGCTACAGTGGTATTAAAATGAATAAAATGGGGCACAATTAATACCCTCTGGCTCCGATAGGACTGAAAGGACTGAGCTAGAGTGTCAGATTAACCTGTCTGAAATCCCCTTCCTCATTAATTTTCAGGATCATGTCTTTGACTCTCAGATAATATATGTTCAAGTCATTCGCTGTGACTCTTCTGTGTGACCCTTTTCCCCAATAACTCCCAATGAAGATATTAGAGATAGTAGGAATTACAGATGCTGGAGAATCTGAGATAACAAGGTGTAGAGCTGGATGTGCACAGCAGGCCAAGCAGCATCAGAGGAGCAGGATAGCTGATGTTTCGGACCTCAACCCTTCTTCAGATTTCTGATTTCTGATTTCTTCAGAAATCTGAATTAGAGTCTAGGCCTGAAATGTCAGCTTTCGTGCTCCTCTAATGCTGCTTGGCCTGCTGTGTTCATCCAGCTCTACACTTTCTTATCACTGAAAGTATTATGTCTGTTTGACTAAACTAATGAAATTAATTATTAGTTGGTACAGATTTGTCTCTCTGCCTCTTTGTGTTGAGCAAATAATTGTTGTCAAAGGTGGTAACCAGGCAACATCATTTGCATGAACAAAAACTGTTGGAGATCACAGCCGATGATGAGAAGTTGCCTTGTGAGATACGATTCTCCTGAGTTTGTAATCGCTGTAGTCATCTCGGTAATGGGAAGTGGTAATATTCAAAAATACTTTGCAAGTGCACTCCTTGGTTAGAAGATAGACATTCCCAAATCATAATATGGATCACCCATCTCAGAAGACAGACCACCTGACTGGGTCCTGAATTCCAGTTACACAACCACTTCCAAGCAGCACATCGGATAGACATGAACGCATTGCATGCTCTCATTCATGAAGATGCTCACCATCAGTTTCCCAAGATCCTCAACATCACAAAAAAAAGGTTTTGTTTTCTTTTACATCAGCCCATTACCAACTCATATTTGCTGTTTGGGTTGAATACTCATGGTGGTAGCCAGGCACAGATTCCTAATGCATGGTGTCGACACTGACACATCAAAAATATATATTCATAGAAACATGTGAAATTAAAGGTAATTAAAACTTATCAATGGTTTACAGAATGCATGCTTTATCTTCTTCTGTGTTGAACAAATTCCAGACAAGTTTATAATTGAACTTCTGTTTGATTATTGATTGTTTTGTGAAATTACTGAGAGTATGAATGATCTTCATTATTATAAAACAATGATTAAACGTGCACTTTACTTTTGATTGAAATGAATGTTGAAGATGATGATGTCCTTATTGTGGATCAAATGCAAGATGAAAACTATGGCATTTTAAAGTGTCTTTACTTGCCAATAACACAAGCTTTCAGATATACTAAAGGATAACTTAGTAAATTTGAAATACACAAATCATAATGCCCCTAAATTAATCTCTCTGTTACCATAATAAACAAAATAGCTTCAACAAGAATCAAATCTCTGTGGCCTGTGGTGAACTCATGTCAGTCATTCATGTTGTCACATGCACATTGTTGAATGGTACTGGAATAAATATACAAATGTTTGTATCATAGACACGCTAACTGTTATTTTGGTAAAGTCACTTCGTAAGTATAAATATCTTAACACAAATACAACACTAAATAATTGAAAGTTACAAGTTAAATGTGTGCATGTAGAGTTATCAGAAATGGCAGACGTGGCTTAACTGAATTTATGGTCTTCTCCTGCCATGGTGACCAGATCCAGCTGGAACATGATGCCAGAGAACCAGATTAATGTGGGTGCCTTCTACCTGTCTTTATTAATAAACCAGCAAGCCACTAATTACAAAGGTAATGAAGAATTGACAGTAAATTTTGAACTGTTTATTGAAGCCCACTTTATCTGTATTTATAGATATATCAAAGGGAAATTTCAAAGCACAATTTAGGAATGAGACAATATATGAAATCACTGTTATAAACACCTGATTCTTATGTTCTTTTCATGCCCATCCCACACTGTTATAGTGGACACTGTCTGGTTTCCAAAAAAACATACTGCCTTGAGATTCTGTGAAATAGGCCACTCCTCATACACTTTCAAACTGGTTATCTGAAGAAACCAACTAATTTTCTATAATCTTGCTCCTTGCAGAAATATTGATCATGATCTTGATTCTACCAGTTTACATTCAGAGAAAAGCTTCTTTGAATGAAAGGAACCAACTATTGTCAGGACACATTTGAGTAAACATCACTCTACAACTCCACATGGGGCTGAGTCAACTCTACCTATATTTCACTGGAGCCTATAGGAAGAGAAATTCAAAGCTGAATTATTGAGATGATCTTAAAGATCAAGTAACGCAGAGAGAGTCAGTTAATCTGCTTCAAAGTTAACAACACATTATCTGTTAAATGAAAGTTAAATAACTGCAGAATTTTATGAGAATACAATGCTTAAAAGGAACAGGAAATATGCGCCAGAACAGGAAGGTGCACAACTGTGACATGCGACAATAAACTGAGGCAAATGTTCAGACAACTTACCCAACCTGAACTTGCTGACAGGAAACAACACATATGTGATGGCAGTGCCAATGAAATGTAACATACAGCCCACAGCAAAAATAAATGTTTTTTTTTGTTTTGTTCCTTTGGATTGGAGACATGGCTTGGACATGAGTCAGAAGATGCAACAATTGAATTTACTGCACAGATGGGGTGGACCACACTCCCCTGGCAGTTCTTTCTTCAAGGAAGCTCTCTGATAAAGGCACACATGCTATCAGTGCTTCACAGTGCTATTCTTCCAATGAATTGGAAACAAGAAGTGTACTCTAGTTCATTGGCCACTGGTAACAGCACTGGGGAAAGTGGACCCTGACTTGTAGTTGACTGTACTGCAGAGGGCCAATGTTTTTGCAGATGGCAGAACTATGGGAATAGGAAAGGTTTCAATCTAAATAATGGGTCAAAGGATCACTCGTGTGTTTTGCGGTATGTTAAAGGGCAAAGACAAGTCAAAAGAGGAAAACAGGAAACAGGGAATTGAGGGTCCAAGAATAGCAACATGGATACAGTTTCAGAAAAAAAAAGGAACTTAGGAGTTCACTAAGAATCATGCCTAGGAATTTGATTCTATCGGATTTGGCTCATTGTTGTCACATGTACCTAAGTAAAGTGAAAAGTTTTGCTTTGAAAACAGCACATGCAGATCACAGCAAACAAGGACATAAAGATTATAGGGTGCTCAGACAGGGCAAGGCACACAGGTTACACTGCACAGGAGATGTACAAAGCAAGGTCAACGATACAGGATCAACATTATTTGAAGTACGAGAGATCTGTTCAGCAATATTATAACAACAGGGACAAAATTCTGATGAAGGGCCCTGACCTACTGTATTCGTCCAGCTCCACACTGTGATGACTCTGACTCCAGCATCTGCAGTTCTTGCTGCCGCTGAACAACCGGGAAGAAGCTGTTCTTGAACCAGTTGGTGCGTGTGTTCACACAATAAAACAAGTACAAAGATTCTAGATTTGAAAATACCACAGCATTCTGACTAAAATAAGCAAATTAAGACCACACATTGATGTAAATAACCATGATGAATAGTGATTAATGTCAGTGGATTGGAGATGTTACATTGTAGTTGACATGCAGGCTGGGTGGGTTAGTTACAGGGATTGAGTAGGCCAGTGGGTCTTGGTAGGATACTCTTCGGAGGGTCATTGTGAGCTTCAGAGCCAAATGGCCTGCTTCCACACTGAGCCCACCATAATTCTAATCCTGTTGCTTTCGATACACTCCTTCTATGAAAGCAACTAACTGCTCCAGCTCATAGTTTGACTTTGAACAGCAGGCTATTTCAGCCAAAAATCTTCCTAAGCCATTTTGTGTCAAATGAGATCCACGGTCAGTGGGTAACAGAGAGGCAGGTATGTAAACATTTAACTCAGGCATGTAATCGTAATGATAATAATAATCATAAGTTAGGGATATTAGGGGATTTCCACTTCCCCAATATTAATCGGGATAGTCATAGTGTAAAGGGTTGAGAGAATACAGATGTTTAAAATCTATTCAGGAGGTTTTTTTATGACAAATGTAGAATGTCCGACAAGGGACAGGGCGGTGCTGGACCTCATTCTGGGGAACAAATCCAGCTGGTGCTTGAGGTGGTAATGGGAGAACATTGAAGTGATAGCAGCCAAATCACAGTATGGTCTCATGTTCATCATGGAGAAGGATAAAAATAGTCTGCAAAGAAAGGTTTTGCCACTGTTATTAAAAAGAGGCAGGATCTGACCAACATAGACTGAGAAGAGTTACTTCTGGGTAAATCTACAGCACGTCTGTGGAGGGGTTGGAGGAGAGAGATGGTAGAATGTTGCTCAAAAATGAAATGAGGAGAGTAAAGCATTCATAGTGTTCATGCCGGAAATACCCTGCTGAAGATGAGCACTTGACTCATTTTCTGGTCGGTTTTCCAAATGAACTGGAATCTGAGAGGAATTCTGCATGAATGTTATCTAAATAGCATCATGTGACATCTGATTGCAGATGTGTGCTCAGATTGATACCTGTCGATGGCCCTTCAGTACTTTGCACGATCCTGTAGAGATGGAAAACTTCCTTCATTTTCACCACCATTTCACTTTTTGAATGTGCAGCGCTGGTTTAAAATTCACGACAATGCACATTATTGTGATGTTAGGAATGGCTGACTGTCCTCAGGCATATTTCCTCCATCCACTAAATTTGTTACATTTCTCATTTTCTAAAGAGAAAACTGAAATAACAGCACAGAGACTGGAATCCAATCACAAACCCTCCATATATTTACATGTGTACAGTACACTGGCTGTGGCCATTCAGCTCAGAGTCAGGGATAAAAGTAACGTTGCTGGAAAAGCCCAGCAGGTCTGGTAGCATCTGTAAAGGAAAAAACAGAGTTAACTTTTGGGTTCTGGTGACCCTTCCTCTGAACTGATGGTGGCTGGGAAAATATCAGTTTATATGCAGAATATGGAGTGGTTGGGGGGTGGGTAGGGAGTAAATGTTAGGATAAAGTCTAAAGAGAGAGAAAGACAGCTGGGCAGATAAAGGAGTTGCTAACGATCAGTCTGCGAGGGTGAATAGTTGTTAATGAGGACTGTTCGTGATGAACAATGGAAAGGTGTGTAATGGCAGGCTATGTGGTGACAAGGCCCGGTGTGTGGGGTAGGGGGCTAGGACATAGGCCCAAAAATTATTGAAAATGATATTGAGTCCGGAGGGCCATCGGGTCCCCAAGTGGAAAATGATGTGTTGTTCCTCCAGCTTGCGTTGGGCTTCCCTGGAAGACTACAGCAAGCCAGAGACAGAGATGTTGGCCATGGAACAGGGTGGTGCATTACAGTGGCAGGTGACAGGTAGTTCAGAGTCTTTTTTGTGAGCACAACGTAGATGTTCTGAGAAGCGGTTGCCAAGTTCACACTTTGTTTCCCCATTTTGTAGTCAGCCAAGAGGGAGGAGATTCTGAATGCTATATTTACAGTCTTTTTCCAAAATAACCAGTACACTACTGCAATACAGGACAGTTTATTTTCCAGAGCACCCGTGTTTGTGTGTGTGTAGGAGCAAGACACAGTAAAAACACCAGTTGTATCAATAATTTTATTAATATTCCACCGCCTGGAAAAACGCCAGTGACAGTCAGACCACTGGCTGCGGCAATATTCATGTGAAAGGAAAAGTGAAGTGGTGGGGGGGGATGAAATCCAAATAGAATTGGAAGGGGTATAAAGTGCCACAACACCCGCAGTGCCCATTGCTCCCTAAAGGCATCGAGAATGTCAGTGCAGACCATGTGCTCCTTTTCCAGGGACACCCGAGCTTGAACATAGCCATGAAGAGAGCAGACGGTCAGTTTAAATAACCCCCTCCATGGCGTGCTGTGTGGTTCTGATAACGACCAGCTTGGCCAGGCCTGGGAGCAGACGCACGAGGGGATCCTCTGACCCATCCGTCCCCTTTCGCATCGGGTGCCCAAAGATCAGGATTTGAAGTGCCACCAAAAGCAGAGGAGAAGGCCTTTAAGGTAAGTGAAAAAGGAGTGCAAATGCCCACACCCAATGTTCACATGGTCCACGGACTCCATAGTGCCACAAAACAGACAGTTGGGCTGGGAGTCTGTGAAACACTGAAATCTGTGCTTACTTGGAACTCTGTGTGCAACACCCTACTCCCCCAGACCCCTGAGGGAAAGGGGAGGGCTCCCATGTCGAGAGCCCTCTTCTGGGGATCCCCACCGCCTGGTGGTAAATGGGCACAGCAAGGTATGTCCGGGCGGCGGATGAATGAGAAGAGGTGGATGGTGTACAGCAGAAGTCTGTACAGGGGTTGCCCTACCTATATTGGTCAGCCAGGGCTCCCTAATTGGCCCAGGTTAACAGCCTCAGTCAAGGACCTCACAGTCAATGAGATTCACTTCATACCGGTCATTACACAAGTAATCAATTATTTTTCCAGACCACCTCAACTCTGACTTTCCTCGAACAAATCGAAACTGTGTTTCCACTTGAATATCAACCCTTTTTTATTCTTCCTGATCTATTTTCAGATTTTTAGACAAATGACAATGGAACAAAACTCCAGGTATTCAATCCCACTTCCCTATTATTTCTTCTCTTTGGAGCTGAATTATTTGCTGTGGACATTTGTATATTTCCACCTTGTTATATTTGGAACAATCAAGGGATCTTTCTGGCTTCTAATATTTCTCATAATCACGTTGCTTCTAAAGGTCAACATATGGAAATATTGCATCCATTCCCATGTGTATATTGTAGGACACTTGGTGTAAGGTCATAATCCCATCTTTACACCAGTGTACTGCCCCAAGACTCTCAGGGTGATAACTATTATCGGGTTAACTGACAAAACATTTCCTCAGTCAAAATGTTTAGTCTCCACCACAGATGCCTTTTTGATATCACAGAGTCCATTTATTTCATGAGATGATGTTGCCAGGGTTGGAGTGTTTGAGCAGTAGGGAATGGCTGAACAGACTGGGGACATTTTCCCTGCAGTGTCAGAGGCTGAAGGGTGACAATATAGAGGTTTACAAAATCATGAGGGGCATGGACAGAGTGAATGGTCAATGTCTTTTCTCCAGGGTGGAGAGGCCAAAACATGAGGGCTACGGTTTAAGGTGAGAGAGAAAATATTTAGATGTGACTTAAGGATCAACATTTTCGCACAGAGGGTGGTGCATGTATCACCTGGGTTGCCAGACAAAGTGGTGGAGGCTGGTACCATTCCAATATTTAAAAGGAATCTGGATGAGTACATGGATAGGAAAGGTTTTAGGGATTATAGGTCAAGTCCTGCCAAATGAGACAAGATTAATTTGAGCATTTCTGGTCAGCATTGAAGAGTTGAACCAAAGGGTCTGTTTGCCAGCTGTACAACTCTGTGACTCTATAATAGGTCTTTTACAATGCACGTAAAAGTCTTGCGGAGAATTCATATCAAAGAAGAAATTCTAACCAATGTCAGAAGGCTGATACGATTCCAATTTCAAAGGATAACAAGTTGAATTTATATTGCATCTTGTATATCACAGGCTGGAATCAAGGTAAATATTGACTCAAACTTAGCATCAACCCCACACTTCAGTTACAATTAAAAATGTAATTAATGACATGTATGCAGTATGTTGCCATTTTCCCAAGTTTATTGATATATTTGAAACCTCATGTCATTTGAAGTGCATTGCAGCAGCGTGTAAATTTATTAGCATAAATAAGGCAGATGGAAATACACATTTCCCCTTAGTAGAGGCATCAATAACAAGGTGTACACCTTTAAGATGAGGAGCAAATGATTTAGAGGGGTTTGAGGGACTTCATTTCATACAGGGAGTTGTGGGTATTTTGAGCTAACTGTCGAAAAGAGCATAGAGATGGGAAACCTTGAGACATTTCAAAAAAAATGTAGGTGAGAAGTTGAAACCATGAAGCAGACAAGGCAACAGGCCAAGTGCTGGGAAATGGGATTAGAATAAATAGACATAACAAGGCGTAGAGCTGGATGAACGCAGCAGGCCAAGCAGCATCTTTGGAGCAGGAAAGCTGACGTTTCAGGCCTAGACCCTTCTTCAGAAATGGGGGAGGGGGAGGAGGTTCTGAAATAAATAGGGAGAGACGGGTTTGTGGATCGAAGATGGATAGAGGACAAGATAGGTGGAGAGGAGACAAACAGGTCAAAGAAGTAGGGATGGAGCCAGTAAAGATGTGCATAGGTGGGGAGGTAGAGAGGACATAGGTCAGAGGGTCTAGGCCCGAAACGTCAGCTTTCCTGTTGAAATGCTGCTTAGTCTGCTGGGTTCATCCAGCTCCACACCTTGTTAAACTCATAATAGACTTCATTTTGTGAAACAGATTAATCAAAATATAACCTGACAACAATCTTATGTTTGATCTGTACGTGATTTCAAACACCAGAAAGTAGCTGGGAACTGCAATACTATAGAAAGCTACACCGAGTCACAAATAGTAATGTGATACAAGCAAAATCAAGGAACCTTCACTTTTTCTCAGAGCTTATTCTGATGAGTCCATTTGGGCCAGCAATCTCCAAGCATTCAACAATAGACTACAAATAGAGTTTCTGAAACTGAGTTCATAACATAGCACCTTCATGTCAGAAAGAGATCTTCAATCAAATGATAGGTATGTGGAGAAAATAAATTGACTCTATTCTTCTGGGCTGGACTAGAGTAACAAATTCATCACAGATAAGCACAGCAGTTGGGTGAGGCGTTATGGGGAAAGGTTGTTGATGAGCATTGACAGTAGGTATATGGATAAGAGGGGAAGATCAGTTCAATGGGGTCAGATGTCTAGGCCTGTGGTGGGAGTGTTAGATATCTACATGTAGTACTTAGTTCCTTTGGGTGAGGATCAGTTTCCTGGAGTGGTCTAAGTTAAACAGATCTGGTAAGATGGGGCTGTCTGCCAAGGTGGAATGCAATCTGTTAAACAGGAGTCAGATTTTTCATTCAACATGGGTTACAGCAAGTTTTATTCTTTTTTTTCCCCTCGTGACACACAGAAACGTAGAATGTCGGAGCAGGAGCAGGCCATTCAGCTCTTTGAGCCTGGTCATTTCTATACAATCCTGGCTGACCATCCAATTCAGTCCCCGTTCCTGCTTTCTCCCCATGTCAGATGGTCTGTTAAGAACAACTATATCTACACGTTTCTTGAAAGTCTTCAATATTTTAGTCTCAACAGTTTTCATGTAATTAACAAGTAACATGGAAATAACAAACAGATATTGTGCTCAAGAGCCTCAATGCATTTGGCAGTGCCTGTGCAAACAAAAAGAAATAGAGTTAACACTTCCTGTCCAGTGTGACTCTTCTTCAGAGCTGCTAAGTTAGCTGGAACCCTCTGATGCCCTTGACCATAATTCAAAGTGTGATCTGTTTCAGGAGGCTCCAGGCACCAGATGACTTCCTACCGGAAATGTCAACGTCCCAGATACGTAACAAAATATCGGTAAGTCGTGGCTTTCAGACATTCCAGTCACACCTAGTCTCCGAGTATCCAGAAACTGGAAGAGCTAAGCTTCATGCAAATACCCAATGATAATCATTGTATTGGTGAATGAATAAACGCAACTCATGCTTGTTTATATGACTTTTTTTCCTGTACATTTCATTGCAACGTTTTTTTTAATCGCACCTCAAACTGGGCATTTACCAAAGGTGAATGTGGTGCAAGAAATATTTCTCAGATACCAGACACCCAAGTGTTTCTTCGAATATTCTTCATATAACAAAAATTTCTTCTCTACTGAGAGCTACTTTATGAATTTCTAATTCGTTATCAAAGAGACCACCTGCTGACGTGCATATGTGCACAACCCAGTTAAGGTCACTGCATCAAGGTGAACTGCCATCTGTGGCAACTGACAGCAGGTTTTGCTGAAAAAAATGTGCAACATGGAACCATCTACATTTCGGTTTATTGTACAATACGTACCTTCAGCTGAGCTTACAGGCAAGTGGAAATATTGTAGGGCTGAGCTGAATACGTAAAGCACAGGGAGGCGATGGACTAGTGGTATTATCACTGGACTGTTAAGCCAGATGCCAGGTAATGTTTTGAGGACCTGGGTGCGAAACCCATGATGGCAAATGGTGGGACTTGAATTCAATGAAAAATCTGGAATTAAGAGACTCATGTTGACCGTGAAGCCATTGTACAACTGTCAGGGAAACCCCATCTGGGTCACTAGAGTCCTTTAGAGAATGAAACAGCCATCTTTACCGGGTCTGGTCTTCATGCGATCCACACTCAGAAGAATGAGGTTGACTCTTACCTAACCTCTGGGCAACTAGGGATGGGAAATAAGTGATGGCTTAGCCAGTTAATCTTCATCTGATCAATGTTGGCAAAAACAAAATTCCATTACAGACATAATTGTTTTGTTTACTGATACTTCCACTGAGCATCTAGCCTTTGAAATGTTTTAGATTTCAACTACTTACACATTTTGTAATTGAACTGCAGAGTTACTGGCTCTCTTTCTACTCCAGGATTTATGCTAAATGATCCGAACAACATTGCAGCAGATCACAGTTCTGTCGTCAGTCCTTTCACATTTATTGATTGATGGAAAACAAGAAGGCACATGCAGATTCTCCAGGATCTGCAGTTCCCACTGTCTCTAAAGCACAGGCATGACAGGATGAGGAGACATCATCTATTTAATAGTGGGGTCAAGTTATGATTGTGGGTCTGGTCTATCCAATGTGCTTCTGAGAAGACCATAGGTAATTTGAATCCAGGAGCAACTCAGAGGATCACAATTCAAAGGTGGTGATCCATACTGTGACTCGGGAAGCCTATATTGTTTACAAGGAGTACAATTGCATGTTATTATAGAACATTTCCACTCGCAATTATCTTGATGAATGCAGCTGTAACAACACTCTAGAGAATGACATTGTTCAGGACAAAGCAGCTCGTTTGACATAAAAACACAATATCTTAAATTATCACTTTACCTCATGGACAATAATAGCAGTTTAGAAGGAAACAAGCTGATCTGGACAGTCATTAACATGGTTCACACAGACAGTGAATGAATATGAATAACACATATAAACAGCAATTCTGTTATGTATTTAAAGTGAAATATTCCATATTATACTAAACCTACTTCTGAACATCTTTGTGAGAAAAGGAAAACAACAAATTGAAACAGTCACTGATTTACAGCCATTTACATGTTCCAAGATACTTGGAATGCCAGAGAGTCAATGGATTCCCGAGACAGAAAATTCTCAGTCAAGTTTCCTGGTGATGGGAGTATGTCGCAATCGGACTAAGGCAGAACATTGGAAAGAAGGTTGTAGAAGCATCAAAACAAACAAATCATTCAATCACCAATTCATAAGTCATGTCAATGAAAATATTTAGAAATATACATAAACACAATAAAATAAGTAAAAATAAGTAACCCAACATAAAGATCAAGTCCTTCTCAATTTTAAATTTGTGATTAATATCAGTTATTTGATAAGTCCTAGAATATTCCTTGCACCAATCTGGTGCCTTCCTCGCTCTGAACAAATTGTGAATACCAGTTGTTGGTGAAAAGGTGTTACTAGACAGTAGTCATTGATAACAACTTGTATGTAGATTGTTCGAACGAAATGCAGTCAAAGACATGATTCTCTAACGTAGAAACTTTTAAAAGTAAGAAGGAAAGGGATTTTGGCAGGTTAATCTAACATTGCTGCTCAGTTCTTTAGGATATAGGAGTGAGAGATTTGTAACTGCCTCCCACTTTCCTGCTCGCATTCTCAGGATGCAGTAGTAGCTCACCTCCATGTCCCTAAAATTGCTACAGTTACAGTAGTCTGCTTCTTCACAACAGTTTTTTTTTAGATTAGTTTCTCTGCAGTGTGGAAACATGCCCTCCGGCCCGACAAGTCCACACTGCCCCTTGGAGCATCCCACCCAGACCCATCAGCCTATAACCCACACACCCCTGAACTCTATGGGCAATTTAGAATGGCCAATCCACCCAACCTGCACATCTTTGGACTGTGGGAGAAAACCGGAACAAACCCAAGCAGACACGGGGAGAATGCGCAAACTCCACACCAACAGTCGCCCGAGACTGGAATCAACCTGGGTCCTTGGCGCTGTGAGGCTGCAGTGCTGACCACTGAGACACCGTGCCGCCTAAGTTTCATTTAAGAAGTTAATCACACTGGAAAACAACAACACTTGATTGTGCCCACAGAACAAGGAGCCAACAAATCAAATCATATTATCGAGGATTTAATGTGAAGCATTGCACTTAAAGGGCACGTCCAAGCAAAAAGAACTTGTGAAATGATCAATGGTGTCTGTCTCTGATATCCGTTCAGGCAACAGGTTCCAGATAACTCCCACACTCTGGCATAAACTGTTTAATCATCTCCCCGTTAAGCTTTTCCATCAACTTCTTTAAATCTATAATTCCCAAATCACTGACCTCAATATAACGGCTAATGACCTCTTCCTCATCTACTATGTCTCGGCTCATCTCTGTTTTATGCATCCCAATGAAAATCGCTCTGAGGCTCGTCTTGTTTCAACGTCAAAAACTTAATCTAATCCAATCAAGTCCCAACAACAACCTACTTCATACCTCTGCACCGCTCGGAGTGTCATCATTTTTGTGGCGGTTTTCAGTTACAAAATCAGCAGTTCATAATTGAAAAGACATGCAGTTTTTGAAGTCAAAAAATAATCATGTGCTTGTTGACTCACACATACGTAAGTGTTTAATCTGGAGACAGAGACAAGCGTTTCAGAAGCATTTGTCTTTCCTGTTCTCAGTCACAAATGATGGTCTCAGATTTTACCCGCAACATGTCTGTGTGGCATTTACTATGGGATGTTTATCTGCTGTGTATCTTGTGTGCAGGTACACATTTCTTGTGCTGCGCATTCGCTGTTCGTGATCAAGTCGCAACGTGCTCTGACAAGCACGTTTAATAAATGAATGGATATTTCTTTTTATTGTTGTCTCTTTCTTTCAAGTATTCCCAGAACTCGTTTGACACTGGGTCTGTCAGAAAAAAAAAATCAGTTATGACAATAGTTTAAAAATGGGAAAATTAATTGAAAAGTAAAATTTGGTAAATTGCTTTCGCCACAGTGACCAGGAATAATGATGTTATTTGAATTGTGCAGAACGTCCTTCTTGCTTAATCTCTGTGTGTTTCCTTGGTTGACAGTTGCTGTGGGCAATTCGGCCAAAGAGAAAATGTGCAGAGAGATTCTTCAGTTCGCATGCAATGCCCTTTCTCTTTTGAAATCGATCTCTCAAATGTTGTTGCTTACTGGTGGAGAGAAGGTAACAATACCTTTCTGAAGAAGGATGACAGGAAGTTATTCGCTGTCGTTCGCGGAGCAGCCTACATTGGTCTTGTGAATGTGACTGCCCGGGACGCTGGAACATATCACTGCGCAGTCACATTTAGCATCAAATGGTTGGTAAAAATGCTGCTGTGCAACTTGCTGTATATGGTAAGTGTCACCGCAGATAAACACGGAGTCTTAGCTGCTTAAAAACAAACAACAGCAGTAAACATATCAATTTGTTAGATCCAGACATATTGTGCAAAATATTTGCACTTAGTTAAAATGAAATGTGTTCCAGAATGCGGAAACTTTGAAGAACCAGTAAAGCATCAAAGTTTCAGACCTACATTGTATTAAAAATAAATCACTTGTGGGATGTGGGCATCACTGGCTGGCCAGCATTTATTGCCTGTCCCTAGTTGCCCTTGACAAGGAGATTGTGAGCTGCCTTCTTGAACCACAGCATTCCATGTGCTGTAAGTAGACTCACAGCATCATTTTGGTGGTAAATGACAGGTTTTGATCCAGTGAAACTGAAGGAACAGTGATATATTTCCAAGTCAGGATGGTAAGTGACTTGCGAGAAACTTGCAAATGCTGGTGCTCCCACATGTTTCTTGCCCCTACCCTTCCAGATGGTCATGATTGTGGTGTTGGATGATATTCTCTCAGGGTTTTTGGTAAATTTTTGCAGTGCATCCTAAAGATACACACTGTTGCGACTGAGTATCTGTGGCGGAGTGACTGAAAGTGGTGCCAATCAAGTGGGCAGCTTTTTCCTAGATGGTGTCAAACTTCTTGAGTACTTTTGGACCTACAAGCATACAGGCAAATGGAGAGCATTCCAACACACTCCTGACTTGTGCCTTGTAGATACTGGACAGGCTTTGGGGAGCCAGCAGTTGAGTTACTTGCTGCAGTATTCCCAGCCTCTGACCTACGGTTCTATTTAAATGGATGGTCCAGTTCTGTTTCTGCTCAATGGTAGCCCACAGAATGTAGATAGTGGGGAACTCACTGATGGTGATGCCACTGAATGTTAAGGCATGGATGGTTAGATTGTTTCTTATTGGAGATGGTGTTTGCCTGGCATTCATGTGGCCTGCATGCTCCTGACAACATTTCAGTCCAAGCCAGGATGTTGTCCAGTTCTTGTTGCACTTGGACATCGGTTGTTTTAGTTTTATGTATTTATGCATTATGCAGGGAAATTGATAGCAATACTTTAAATTTTTTTTGTATTTGAATATGGAGTGACAGGATGAATATCCTTGAAATTATTTGCAGTACTATGTGTTTTGAAATTGACGAAGCCAAGTTCTCAGTCCCATCACTTGGATGGTTTTTAGTTATTTTCTGGGATCCGGGTCCAATTCCTCACCCTGTTTGCAAAAGAAAGGTGCAGTATGACTAATCAATCATGTTTCTATTCTTAAGTAGTAACAAATTCTGGAAACTCTTTTTTCTCTAAAAACACAGGAAGTATATTGAAAGTAATTGAAGTTTTTTTTAATTTAATGTGACAAATATGATATCAATTTCCTGTGCTGCTCATAAGTATAAATAATGCAACTGTCGCGCAGGAAATGAATTGTTTTGTTCATTTGAAAAGTACGTATTTTTGATGAAGACGCAACGTTGATTTTACTAATTTGTATTATTTTCCATTCAGCTCCACCAGCTCCTCAGAAAATTGTCTCCATGCCATCCAAAGACTTCCTTTCTGCTTTGCTCAGACTCTAGTGCAGGACGTCTGACTTCTACCCAAAAGATGTTAACCCTACTTGGCACTAAAATGGTGCAAACAGCTTGACAGGATTTAGGAATGAACAGCAAGCAAAAACTGAGGATCTTTATGAAGTCATCAGCACCTTGGGATTGCAAGAGTCCCTTGCGAGCGGGAAAGTTTAAACTTCTTAAGTATATCACATTTCAAGCTTATTTCCAGCAAAAGCCAGCTATATTGTTATGAGTGTAGGTAACATTTTATAGTGTGTTACATTAAATGCTCATGTGTCATTCAAAATGGTGAAATACGTAGAAAGTGGTTATGATAGTTATTTGCATGTGATTGTGTCAAAGTTGAATTTGGTTGCACTTGTAGGGATTAAGAGTTTTCTTCGTCTGCGTTGTTAGGAGCTGATGTGCAGTTATCATGTATGACTTGGCAAAAACAAGAGATCTCTCCTGAGCAAAGGCCATGGAATTAATTTTATTTATAAACTTACAACGGGCTGAAAGGTCAATGTTAATTCTTGAAAAAGAATGGTCATATTGAATTTAAGTTTTCCATGAACCCCTCTCATCCAATAGTTCCAATTTGTTTTCCCATTCTTCAGATTGCCACATGCTTGATTAAATTCTGAACATATATTCAGAGCTGATTGGTTTGTAGCTGCAGAGAGAGTAAAATTATAAACTGAAGTTTATACCTTCGAGACACTCAAGCAAATCTGAAAATAAGAGACAACAAAGTGTGGAGCTGGATGAACACAGCAGGCCAAGCAGCATCTTTGGAGCACAAAAGCTGACGCTTCTGGCCTAGACCGTTTTTCAGAAAAGAGGGAAAGGGAGAGGATTCTGAAATAAATAGGGAGGGGGGCGGACCGAAGATGAATAGAGCAGAAGATAGGTGGAGAGGACAGTATGGAGGGGGGGAGGTAGGGAGGGGATAGGTCAGTCCAGGGAGGATGGACAGGTCAAGGGGGCAGGATGAGGTTAGTAGGTAGGAAATGGAGGTGCTGCTTGAGGTGGGAGGAGGGGATAGGTGAGAGGAAGAAGAGGTTAGGCAGGCAGGGACGAGCTGGGCTGGTTTTGGGATGCGTGGGGAGGGGAGATTTTGAAACTGGTGAAATCCACATTGCTACCATTGAGCTGCAGGTTTCCCAAGCGGAATATGAGTTGCTGTTTCTCCAACCTACGGGTGGCATCATTATGGCACTGCAGGAGGCCAAAGATGGACACATCATCTGAGAAATGGGAGGGGGAGCTGAAATGGTTCGTGACTGGGAGGTGCAGTTGTTTATTGCGAACCGAGCGTAGGTGTTTTGTAAAGCAGTCTCCAAGCTTCCGCTTGGTTTCCCCAATGTAGAGGAAGCCACACCGGGTACAGTGGATGCAGTATACCACATTGGCAGATGTGCAGGTGACCATCTGCTTGATGTGGAAAGTCATCTTGGGGCCTGGGATGGGGGTGAGGGAGGAGGTGTGGGGACAAGTGTAGCACTTCCTGCGGTTGCAGGGGAAGGTGCCGGGTGTGGTGGGGTTGGAGGGGAGTGTGGAGTGGACAAGAGAGTGCCAGAGAGAGTGGTCTCTCCGGAAGGCAGACAAGAGTGGGGATGGAAAAATGTCTTTGGTGGTGGGGTTAGATTGTAGATGACGGAAATGCTGGAGGATGATGCATTGGATCCGAAGGTTGGTGGAGTGATATGTGAGGTCGAGGGGGATCCTGTTTTGGCGGTTATTGCTTGTATGAAGGTATAATACTTTTTCATGAGACAATCGAAAATACGTTGCATAAGTTCTCAATGACTTCCTACCGTCGTTGTTCTGTGATAAAAACAAGGCTTTTAAAAGCTTAGCAATTTCAGAATTAAAGACTTCCGGCTGCTTCTGACGAGAGTTTGAGTGCCATAGGATCTCAACAGTCAGAATGAAGTGTTTCTCATAATCCGATGTCATTCAGTGAAACATGATTTGAAACTGGGAAGAAGTGGATTAAAGACAAGTTAATAACGCAAAATCAGAAATTCCTGAAAAATCTCAACGAGTCTGGCAGCATCTGTGGAGAGAAATCAGAGTTAACGTTCACGTCCAGTGACCCTTCCTAAGGATTCAATGACACAAAGTCATCCAGGCGAACCGAGCGCCAAAGGATGTAGAATTACTTTCCACAGGTCCTGCAGGAGACAGATATGCTCCACTGGGTGGGACATTAACGGAGATGCTGTTTAGGTAATGGTAGAACTGGAATAGCATCATTGCGTGATGCATGCATGAAGTATTTTGGAAATACAGAAACAGACAAACGTTTGAATAGAGAATGGGTTTTGACAGAACAGTTTTCTGTCAGCAGGTGGAATTGGGGATGGGGTGATGAGGGGCGGTTGATAAACTGAGTACATCAGAGATTAGGTTTAACTCCGAAAAGTAAAATACCCGACTTTAAAGGAGGCTATTTACTTTGGAATTGGAAAATGGTTTGATGTGTTAGTTGTGAAAGCACTTGGCAATTAATGCATTGATGGCCAACGGCCCAATGGTATTATCTGGAGACACATGTTCAAATCCCGCTGTGGCGACCGTTTTCCAGATCTGGAAAAGATCTTTCGTGGGAGAAAATCGCCTCCCTTCTCTGGTCTGGCCTGTATGAGACTCCAGACTCATTGTAAAGTGGTTGACTCTTAACTGCTCTCTGGGCAATTGGAGATTTTGATTTATTATTGTCACTTCTACGGAGGTACAGTGACAAATGTTGTTTTACATGCTTTACAAGTACATCGGAACGTACAGGTGCATCAGGGTAACAAGATGCATGTTCGTCCGTCCCTTTGTTTTGCTGTTGGAATGTACTAGTAGTGTTTTAATACATATTTCCATCAATTTATTCGCTATGCCACCAACTCCACATCTGCCCGATCAGTTCCTCACTCTCCTCTGCACAACAGGGGAAATTCATGTAGTTTGGTATACATCTGAGATCAACGCAACAGAAGTGTGGAAAGAGGGGAGTTTGTTTAAAGTTCCCAGTGTTCTCAATCGTGTGGAGAGCGGATCGGCTTTCCGTGCTAGATTTTCCACACAACACTCAAGCCCCCAGCTAGTGTCAGTTACACGATTCAAGATGAGAAATGTGAGCCTTTATTACTGTTTCTCAGACCCTAGTGTTGTGCGACATCCCGTGACCTATTTGATTCATTTTTAAAGTGTGATAGTGAAAAGCGCCACTGTCTGTAGCTTTTGCTTTCTTTTTGGCGAGGAACCTGACAACATGGCGTGATGTAAATTTGGTGGTACAACTTAGAATGCGGACTATAAATTTCGTAGCTAATCCATTTCATTCTCATGGCCTGAATTATTGACGATAGACCAGTGACATTGTGCATTTATTAGACATCACTTCATTTCACAGCATCCATGGACTTTCTACATCAAGATTTTTGCATGGCTTCTAATGACAGATGCAGAAGTGCAGGTCAAAGAATTGTTGAGAATCAAATTAAAAAAGACTTTAGTTCGATTCAGATGTGATCTAAACTCGATTTACATTTGGGAGGTTGCATAAAGTTTGCTTTGGCAATGTAATCGAAATAAACAGGGCTCATGACAGGTATGTTGGGGTATAAAATAAGCGTGAGTAATAGAGCAGAGAAACTGCTGTCATTACGTTCAGAAAACTAAACGCCTGAAATCACTGGTATGACAGTGTAACAAAATCTAAAATACTGGTTGACTAATAGAGCCAAATCAATAAAACAAAATGGCTTTAATTAACCTGTCATTAGTAAGTGTCGTCTTGATTCTGTAACCCAGTCCTGGGCACTTGGTGAGAAAAATCTGAAGAATGTCCATCGGTTACTATACGTTTAAAAGAAAATTTCCAAAGTTATTGTGATTTCAGCATTTAAAATGGATAAACGTCAGAAGGTATTAATTACACAATGAAGGGGCCAGACTGTGTACATGTAGGTTTTATTTATCATCCCATTCCTTTTATTAAAGTCAATTGACTTTTTCCTGTATAGTTGTGGTTAATTTTTGAGCCACAATACAATAGTTGGCCGGTGTGCAAAAGCCTACCTAGATCCTCAAAGGAGGTGGGCTCTACCTGCTGCGTGTGTTGGTCACTGTTTTCAAAACGATCTAATTCTCAGCTGTTTCTATTATTTTTGTCTAATTACTTTTCTGTAATTTACACAGAGCTATTTAATTAAATTTAATAGACACAATGATACTTAGAGATATGACACACAAATAAACAAACTTGCAGCAATATAGTCACATACATACTCTGAACTTGATTAACATTTGAAAATTATTCAGAATTGATAGTCACGTTATATGTTATCATCTGTCACATTTTGTCAGGCTCAACTTTATCCCGAATAATGAATCAGGTGGAGCGTGCGTTGTACCCTCCATGAGAGACGATGTCCAAGTTATCGTCCTGGCTTTTTATGGTAAATTTGCTTTATTATTTATAACAGTCTTCTCTGCTGAATGGAAACATTCAACTTCTCCTGCACCTTCCAGGCAACGGCAACCGTAACTTTCCAGACGCGTTGGTGCCTGAATGTGCAGTGGACGGGTTAATAGGTTTATTGTCTCTTGTTGCAATTCTTGTCAAGCGACGGATATCAGGCAAAACTGCAGGCAAGTTCTGATAGAACTCTGTTTAGTTGTTTTGTTTGGTCTACTCATTGTTGAAAGTTGTAACAGGGACTGGGTAAAATCCAGACTCAGATCTAGATATTCAGAGCAATGCAGATATCATTCAGAATGCTTGGCTTTCCTGGGTCTCAGTGCTCAAAAGCAGGCAACGCCTGAAGAGGAACCCTTAAGAATAATATGTCCATATCTCGATATTAATGTGAACCAAGGCTTTGGTCTCTAGAATAAATGCCAATGATAATGTAGCTAGTCTAGATTAAATACCTTTAATGCTGAAACAGGGAAGGGGATCAATCGTGAATGAGAAAGTGTGAAATGTGCATTTGCAAAAGAATATATTGGACTTTAGACTAAATCGAATCCATAAGTCGAACCTGATGTTATTTTCTATTGATGTCAAATGTGGCCACTTTAATCCAATATTGGGGAGCTCTTCATGCATCAATTTCATGATAACTTTTATTGTTGATATGAGTTTCATTCTCCAATAGGAACAGAGATTACTGAGGACGTACCAGACCAGCTGGAGCCACAGGTTAGTTTCATTCTCATCCAATCAGAACTTAAAATATGGTGCACCTTGGCACCATAATTATAGGAATTGCACTGAAATAGCAGAATTGTTTTCCGTTATGGCAGAACAATCCGTGAGTCTGGCCGAGTTAGCGTATCTTTTACTTCGCTGTGGCGCAGTGGTTTAGCACTGCTGCCTCAAAGCGGTAGGGACCCACGTGTGACTCAAGCGTTGGGTGACTGTCTTTGTGGAGTTTGCACATTTTTCCCGGGTGCTCAGAATGTCGCTGGGATAGCGTTTCTTTTACCTCGTTATCTTTCTACCCATTGCTAGTGGAATCAGTACCTTATTACTGCAGCAGCAGAACTTGCTTTCAGTTAATCCACCAAATCTCACAGACTTCGATGCTTGTTCTGCTGTTTTCTCGGATCCAGATGGACAACTATTCAAATGTGTGAAGGATCCCATTCCAGACCAGTTCTGTTTCAAGCAACATTCTCATCCACAGTCTTGTACACAGGCTCTCTCTGTGTTGATCTCTGACCCTGGGACGGGATAACCAGCTGAGCTCTTTTCTCTGCCAAGAGCCACTGAGACCAGGGAAGCCTTACTGTAATTCTACAACTTGCTGGTAAGACGACATCTGGGGTACTTTGAGCTGTTTTGATCCCCTAATTAAAGGTAATCTATCTTTTCACTGGAAGCAGGTCCAAACAGTTGTCGTGTCTGAATTAATACTGGTGACAAGTGCAAGTTACAGTAGGAATAGGAGGACTGAGCAGATAAATTTGTGGTTGAGGAGCTGGTGCAGTGGACAAGGATTTCAGATCATTGGAATCTCTTCCAGGATAGAAGTGACCAGTATAAGGATGGGTTAAACCTGAATTGGAAGGGGATATTCCAGTATATACTGGCGGGTGATTTTCTAGAGCTACACGGGAGGATTTAAACCAGTTAGCAGGAGACTAGGTAGGACTTAGAGATATAGTGAGGGAAGAGAACAGTCTGAGGCTGGTGTAGCTGGAAAAATTAACCAGTCAAACAGCCAAGGCGTGCAGGAACAAAGTAGAGAATGAGGTAGGACTGATTAATTAAATTGCATTTATTTCAGTGCAAAATGCTTCACAGATAAGGCAGATGAAATCAGGGCATAGTTGGGCATAAGAGGCTTGGAAATCATAACTGTTACTGAGACGTGGCTCAGGGATGGACAGGAGTGGTAGCTTAATAATCCAGGGTAGAGATGCTTTGGAAGGATAGGATACTGGGGTGGGAGGGGTGAAGAGAGGAGTGGGAGTAGTGCTTTTAGCTCATGAAGTTATTTGGATGGAATTGAGAAAAAAGAAAGGGAGAATCACATTGTTGTATTTGTACTGTAGACCTCCTTTCATCTGAGGTAAATTGAGAAGAAAATGGTAAGAAGATCTCAGTTATCTGTAAGAATAATAGAGTGGCTATGGTAAAGGATTTTAATTTACCAAACATAGACCAGGGCTACCATCATGTAAGGGTTTGGATGAAAAGGAATTTGCTAAGTGTGTACAAGAAAATTTTCTTATTCAGTATGTGAATATTCCTACTAGAGAAAGAACAAAATACAACTTTCTCTTGGGAAATAAATAAAAGCAAGTGACTGATTTTTCAGTAGGGGAGCACTTTGGAACCAGTGAGCATCATTCTGTTAGTTTGAAATCAGTGATGGAAAGGGATAGACCTGATCCAAAACTTAAAAGTTCTAGATTGAAGGAAAGCCAATTTTGACAGTATTCAGCAAGAACTTTCAAAAGTTGATTGTGTTAGATATTTTCTGGTAAAGGCACAAATGGAAAATGGGAAGCTTTCACAAATTAGATATTGAGGTCCCAGAGATAGTATGTTTCAGTTTGGGTGAAGGTAAAAGCTGGTAGATATAGGGAAGACTGGAGAAATTGAGTTTCTGTTCAAGAAAAAGAAGGAAGCATATGTCAAGTATAGACAGCAGGGATTGGATGAATCCCTAAAGGATTTTAAAGGCAGCAGGAGTACACTTGTTAGGGAAATCAAGAGGGCTAAAAGAGGACATTTGCTTTTGCAAGTGGAGTCAGTGAAAATCTGAAGGGATTCTACAAACACATTAAACTGCAAAACAGTAACTTGGAAGAGAATAAGGCCCCTCAAAGATCAGCAAGGCTGCTTCTGAGTGGAATAGCAGGAGATGGGTGAGATACTGAGTGAGTATTTCACATCAGTGCTTACAGCACAGCAGGATAGGGAATTTAGAGAATTTAAGGAAATAAATAGCGATATCTTCAAAAGTGTCCATACTGCAGAGCAGCAGATGGAAGATGTCTTAAAATGCATAAAGGTGGAGAAATTCCCAGTACCTGATCAGGTGTACCTGAGAACATCTTGGGAGGTGAGGGAAGTAATTGTTAGGTCCCTTGATGAGCTATTTGTATCATTGATAGCTACGGGTGGGGTGCTGGAAGACTGGAGTTTGGCTAAATTGGTGCCATTATTTAACAAAAGTGGTAAGGTAAAGCCAGGGAACTATAGACTGGTGAGCCTGGCATCAGTGTTTATTGTTGTTTATTGTACAAATTGTTGGAAGGGATTCTGAGGGATAGGAATTACATCTATTTGGAAAGGCAAGGAATGATCAAAATTGACAACATGGCTTTGTGCATGGGAAATAGTGTCTCACTAAATTGATTGAGATTTTGAAGAAGTGATGAAGAGTATTGATGACTTCAGAGTGCTGAATGTGGTCAATGTGGACTTCAGTAAGGCGTATGACAAGTTTCCACATAGTAGGCTGGTTAACAAGGTTAGATCACATGGAATACAGGGAGAACTAGCCATTGGATACACAAGTGGCTCAATGGTGAGAGACAGAAGGTGGTGGTAGAGGGTTGCTTTTCAGACTGGAGAACTATGACCAGCAGTGTGCCACAAGGATCTGTGTTGCATCCACTGCTTTTTCTCATTAATATAAGTAAGTTGGATGTGAACATAGGAGAAAAGGTTAGTAATTTTACAGCTGAGACCAAATTTGGTGATGTAGTGGACAGTTTAGAAAGTTATTTCAGGGTACAACAGGACCTTGATCAAATGGGCTAATGGGCTGAGGGGCAGGAGATTGGGAATGCTGCTGAACAAGGAGACTTTGGAGTTCAGGTTCATAACTTTGAGAGGGGAAAGATTTAAAATAGCACTCAGGGGAAAAATGTTCATGCAGAGGGTGGTGTGTGTGTGGAATGAGCGACCAAAGGAAGTGCTAGAACTGGTACAGTGACCACATTTATAAGGCATCACAATGGATATAGGAAAAGGAAGTGTTCAGACAGATCTTAGATCAGATTAATTCAGGATATCTGTTTGACATGGACAAGCTGGGCTGAATGACCTGTTTCCATGCTGTTCATCTCTATGATGCCACGGCTGTCGGACTACAAACTCATGTGCAGAGAATCAACTATTCAGGTTTCCCTTCCATCTCTTGTACAGATTACTATGTTTTTGTAGACAAACCATTTCAGTCCCAAGACATTACTGCAGAAGATTCTCAACATACTCTGATTGAACCAACCTAATTCCTTTTTTTATTTCATTCTTTCCCATCATAATGTAAGAAGTGGTGATGTTCAATGGCCATTGCACAATATTCAAAGCAATTCACAGCTGCTCAGACTTTGAAGCTGTTCATGTTGATATGTGTCCAGCTCTACATTCTGGCTGGAGCTGATAAATGGTAAACAACATCCATGTGAGGTGTGAGGCAATGACCACCTGTAACAACAAAGAACCTTAGCATCTCCTCATAACAGTCAATCACATTGGCAACAGTTACTCTCTGTTTGGCTAAGCTTCTGTGCTTCTGTGGAAGAAAACCCATCACAACAACTTATAGAATTTAACATCATTCAATGTCAATAATAATGACCATGGTAACTAACCATTGATGAAAATTTTCATCTGATGCTCTAATGTCCCTCTAGAAGGGAAATAATATATCATTAACATTTCTGACATCTAAGTTAATTCAGGCAAAACAACATGTGCTGCCTCTTCACTACATTCTTACCTAGTCATTAAGGGAAATTATTAATATGCACCCAAAACTGGAATGGTGCAATCAACCAGCACCCCATAAAGCATTCAAAAAAGTCAAATGTGAATACACTGTGTAATTTCCCCTCCCAGCCCCACACCATCCTGAATTGGAACTGCAGTAAAAAGCTGCTTCTCCACAGTCACTGCATCAGAATGTGGGAACTACCATCCCACATCAGTGTGTATACCTGATATTGATGTCAGATCAAGAATGTGCATCATCAGCATCTTCTCAAGGTCAATCATAGATGGACACTGTTCTCAGGAGAAATATCAAAAAAGAGTCTTGAGTTCTGTGCTCCATTGCACAAGCAATCTTTAATCAGGGGTCTGTTACCACATATGTGAGTAAGGTCAGCGTCCACTCTTAATCTGACTTTCATGTGGCGCCCAGTTGCCCTCTTAAACACAGCTCGGATCATAGGTTAATGACACACTGGGTTCCGCAGCAAAATGCAACATTTTTATACTTTTGCATTGCCATATTTAAATGTAACACTGATGCAATTCTTAGTCACACCCCCTCGTCTGTACATCCAATCCAGTGAACATGCAATCAAGGATGAACGGCTCTATCGACAACCCTAGATCCTCCCATAATATCATGATGTCTACCAGATCATCCATCATCTGTCTTTGGGATCGTATAATGCTTCTGACAATTATATTCCTTCCCAGACATTTGCCAGCTGCACCACACCATTTACCAATAACCTAAATAGCCGCTTATCACTAAGACGACTTTCAAATTCTGAACTAACTTTAGTATGACACAAGAATAGGGATATTACTTGCTACAAATTGTTACAAAGTCTCTAACATCAAAGCTAAAGTTATGATCACAGCTGACAAATTGAGAACACCCCCTCTCCCAATTCAGCCTGAGAGATCAAATAAACATTCCTTATGACATGACGGCATTTTACAACTCCTGCTATTTGTGTGCTGCAAAATAATTAACAGCTGAAGTTTCATTTTCAATAAATCTTTTCCAGTTCAACTCTCAACACTTTCTATTCCTAATTATATTTTGCTTCCTGCAATACATCTATTTGAATTCCATTAATGAGAGTGAAATTCAATCACTTTATAACTTTATCAAGCCATTAAATAAAACTTGTTTAGATTAAACAAGCAACACGGGGACACAACCATATCTTCACTTTGTATGTTGTAATCTATCTCTGACATTCATCACATGACCTTTGGATATAAGAATGTATTCAAGTTATCTACATCTGTAGTTAAGTTTCAATAGTTTATCTCATGTCAGTCATGATCTCTTTTTTTTACACATTCCACTGCCCTCCTCCTGTGCCAATTTATTTTTTGGCGGTCATTCATAAAAAATCTCCAATAATGCAATAGGCCTCTATAACGCCAACAAAGATTTCTTCAAGGAGTGCAACTAACCTTTTCACACTAATTTGTTGTTTGCCTTTCTCATTCCACAATTACTTAAGCAGTTCAGAACACTGTAGGATCAGACTTTTCCTTCTACTTTTTTTCAAAATAACAAACTCGAGACTGTGGCTAAACTAAGCCCTTTAAAACTACTCTATATTAAAATACTAATATGTTTAGAACTGCCTGTTTACCAAAGCCTAATTAACTTCCATCATGTTTCTTCCAGAAAGAATCTCATCTTATCCAATGTATCTGTATGGAGACTACAAATCAAGCTATGAACAGCTGCTGTACGTAACTGTCAAGCCTTTTTGGCCATCTTACATTCACAAAAAATATGCCCCAAGCAGCCATGATATCAAGTTTTGGTCATGTGCTGCTACAACAGACACTAATTTACAATACTTGGAGACAATAATGATCACATAAATAAATGAAAAATCTACTTCCTCCACAATAGCATGCGAAAAAGCAACACAACTTTTCACTTATAGGCATGATACACATCTCTATGTCTCTATTACTTCTTGAAGGTCAGTAATGCCTGGGGATTGCTTCTCTCAATCTTTTCAGCCACCACCATTAATGTATACACAAATGAATTCAGGTTCCTTACGTCCAGACCGTTTCTTGTTTGATTATATTCTGAATTTTCAAAGCATTAGATGATGCAATATGTAAAGCACCTTGCTGTATCAATGATTAAATTTGTATCAATTCTGTATTTTCCAGATTCCCCACAATCCATGAACACTTACCTGTCTGTGTACATCCTGGTCATATTCCTATTTCAGATATAACATCTTTGTGTAACATTGAAGGTCATGGAGTCGCAAAGCATGGAACCTTTGGATCAACTCATCCATGCTAACCAAGATCCCAAACTAAACTGGTCACACCTGCCTGCATTTGGCCAATATTCCTTGAAGTATAAGTGAGCAGTAGTGATAAGGGACTCTGAAGTCAGTGGCACAGGTGGGCATTTCTGTGGCTACAAAACAGCATTCAGCATGGTGTGTTGCCACCTTGATGCCAGAGTCAGGGATGTCTTGAGCAGGGAAAGGACATTTGGAAGGGAGACAGTGAGCTGCCAGGAGTTGTAGTCCAGATTGTTCCTGATGACACAGTCAGAAAGAGGGATAAGGTCCTGCAAAGGGAGCTCAGGAGTTAGGTAGAAAATTGAAAAGCAGGACCTCTAAATTTCTATTCTTGAGATTTGTTCTTGTGCAAGCGTCAGTAAGGCTAGGAATTGGGTAATACTACAGTTAAGTGTGTGACTAAAGAGCTGGTGAAGGATGGAGGGCCTTGGGTACATGGATCAGTGGAATGTTTTCCAGGCCATGTGGAACCTTGCACCTAAACTGGAGGGGCACAAATATCCTGGTAAGGAGGTTTGTTAGTGCTATTCTGGAGGGTTTAAACTAGTGTGGCAGGGGGTCAGGAACCAAAGCAGTGGGTTAGCAAGTAAAATAACTGAGGAAGTGACAGAACATGAGGTCAATCAGGCTAAAAGGAACAACAGACAAGGAGAGGTTACTGAAAACGATAGGGCTGGACGTCTGTGTTGTAATGTTGAACTGTGAGGAGTATGACAGGTAAGGAAAGTAAACTTAGAACATGGTTTAATACACGTAACTATGATGTTGTGGCCAATGCTAAGACTTGGTTCAGAGGTGGACAAGACTGGCAGCACAATGTTTTGGGGTTTAGATGTTTCAGGCGAGATAGAGAGAGAAGAAAAGTGATGGAGGGTATTTTTCCAAGGGTAAAAATGTCAGCTACTCAGAAACACAGATGTAAAGTAAAAGGGAGAAGTTTAAAGGAGATGTGAAAAACAAGTTTGTTACACAGAGTGTGGTAAGTGCCTGGAATGTGCAGCCAATAGGCATGGTCGAGATGCACACAATAACAATATTTAAGAGGCATCTTGACACATATATGGAAAGGCAGGGAACAGAAGTAAATGAACTGCATAGAAGCAAAAGGATTTTAGTTTAGAAAGCCAAAATGTGTTGGCTCAGTCTTGGTAGGCCAAAGGACCTGTTCCTGTGCTGTACTATTCATTGTACTTTGCTCCTGGTAATTTGTGTATTGGGTAAAAAAGGAAGTTGGTTACGTTATTTGGAGGTTAGCCATTCCAACTTCGGGATTTCACTGCAAGAGTTCCTCAATCCAAGCATCTTCAATGATTTCATCAATACCTCTCCATCATATGGTCAGAAGTGGGGATGTTCACCAATGATTACGTCAATGTTCAAAGCCATTTGCAACTCCTCAGATACTGAAGCAGTCCCTACTGAAAAGTAGCAAGACCTGTCCAAAATCCAGGTTTTGGCTGACAATGCAAAGTAACATTTATTCCATAAAAAATTCCTTCATTCCAAATAATGAAGCTAACCAATGACAGAGGATATAGACATTGCCCCGTGATATCAAATGACATCACAATCACTGAATCTCCAACCACTTACAGGAAACTGAATGAAACTAATCACATATAACCACTGTCAATCTACTGTAAATGATTGAATATATTTCTCAAAATCACCAAGCCAAATCTCTCCTCATACTTTCGGTGTTGATCTTAGTTACACTGAGATTTAAATAGATCTTTTTCAACCTTCATCAAATTTACAGATTCAAGTAGATCTTTTTCAACCTTCATCGAAGTTTCAGCCGTACTATGGACAATAACCTATGCCCTAATGGTTTCTCAACACAATGCTCTATAAAACTGCTCTGAACACAATCTAAGGTAAATCCTGAAATATTTATTCTCATTACATATCTCCAGTCTAGTTAGACATTCTACTTGCTAGGTGCACACATATTTCCTGATTTTTGGCATGCGCAATATTACCACTACTATAACAACACCTTTTGATCATTCCTGCATATTTGCTGTCAAATATTGTTCCTAAGGTCTACTCTCATCTGATTTAAAACCATGCTTTTCACAATGGAGATGTCTTTCCCAAATGCATTGAATCTATCCCCTTTCTAGCATCACCTAACTCCCTTTCCTGATTGCATAAATTCCAAGAAGTGTACATATCTGACTCCGTGAGTAAAAATACATAGCCATCATCACCATTCTAACTTAGGAAAGTGTAAATCTCAAGTGCTTTTCGTTAAAAAGTTCAAAAGTGCATAATTGGCTTTAATATATTGTTTTCTGCACTGATTTGTCCTTGATTATGGTATCAAATTGTCTTTGCATAATGTTAAGTGGTTTGATCCAAAATTACTAGTTATTATTACATCACATATTTCATTCAAACAGAATAATTATATTCATGTATTCCATTGACCACTGCAAAATCTGAGCTTCAGTTGAGGGACAGACATGAAACTCAACAGCTGCCTTTGAATAGCTGTGTGTAAAGGCCAAATAATGTCATCCTGCATGGTTAATCCAATTATTATTGTGGTTTCCTTGATTTCACTTCTTGCAGTTATTGTGGCAGCAGCCTATTGCTTCCAAACTGTCTGTAGTTAGAAATAATAAAATGACAAATTAGGAACAGTGATAGTCCACTCTGGAATGCTGGCATCATTCTTTGAAGTAAATCATCTATGACTCAACTTCAATAAAGTGCATTAATCTAAGACTTGATCTCATCATAGAACATAGAACACAGAAAAATACAGCACAGTACAGGCCCTTCGGGCCACGATGTTGTGCCATGGATTAATCCTAATCCAAAAATAAAATAACCTAATCTACATTCCCCTCAATTCACTGCTGTCCATGTGCATGTCCAGCAGTTGCTTAAATGTCACTAATGACTCTGCTTCCACGACTACCACTGGCAAAGTATTCCATGCGCTCACAACTCTCTGGGTGAAGAACCTCCCTCTGATGTCACCTCTATACCTTCCTCCTAACACCTCAAAACTATGACCCCTCGTGGCAGTCAATCCTGCCCTGTGGAAAAGTCTCTGGCTATCGACTCTATCCATGCCTCTCATTACCTTGTACACCTCGATCAGGCCACCTCTCTTCCTCCTTCTTTCCAGTGAGAAACGTCCGAGCTCAGTCAACCTCTCCTCGTAAGACAAGCCATCCAGTCCAGGCAGCATCCTGGTAAACCTCCTTTGCACCCTCTCCAAAGCCGCCACAGCTTTTCTATAATAGGGCGGCCAGAACGGGACACAATATTCCAAGTGTGGTCTCACCAGGGTTTTGTAGAGCTGCAGCATAACCTCGCAGCTCTTAAACTCGATCCCCCTGTTAATGAAAGCCAAAACACCATATGCTTTCTTAACAACCTTATCCACTTGGGTGGCAACTTTCAGGGAGCTATGCACTTGAACACCAATATCCCACTGTTCCTCCACACTGCCGAGAACCCTTCCTATAATCCTACATTCAGCATTTAAGTTCGACCTTCCAAAATGCATCACTTCTCATTATCCAGGTTGAACTCCATCTGCCATTTCTCAGAACAGCTCTGCATACTGTCAATGTCTCGCTGAAGCCTGCAATAGCCCTTGATACTATCAACGACACCTCCAACCTTTGTGTCATCAGCAAACATACTAACCCACTCCTCAAACTCCTCATCCAAGTCATTTATAAAAACCACAAGAGCAGAGGCCCAAGAACAGACCCCTGCAGGACACCACTCAGCACTGATCTCCAGGCAGAATACTTACCATCTACAGCCACTCTCTGCCTCCTGTCAGCCAACCAATTCTGAATCCAGACAGCCAAATCACCCTGTATCCCATACCTCCTGACTTTATGAATGAGCCTGCTGTGGGGAACCTTACCAAATGCCTTGCTGAAGTCCATGTACACCATATCCACTGCTCAACCCTCGTCAACCTCATCAATTAGCTTAAAATTTGTGGTATATCAATAGAAAAGTTTTTTTTTGATTCCCAGCCTCTGTGTTAATTATGTTTCATTCCTCAATGACATTCTCTGTGAATTCACACCAGAAATTTGGCCTACAAGAACCTGTCATGATTTATATATTGTCAAACCACGATCATATAATCAATTTGACTTAAAAGCATACCAGAGCGATACAACACATCCTTTTAATGCAACCCTGATGTGTTCATGATTCTGCAGTGTCCATCTATAAGGCCAAGCAACTTCACCAAAAAGTTTGACAGTATTTCACACTTGGACTGGAAACTGCAGTGATTGCTCCCAGGTCAGCTGGGTGTACCTCGTAGAATATAAATTCCCTGTTTGGGGCTGTTAATCTGGTCCAGTCGGAGTGTCCTGTCTGATAAATAAAAATAGGAATGTCAGAGGCCCTGTTCACTCTGAGAGCTGGCTCTGAGGGAGCTGGGCCAGCGTCAAGGACTCTCCACATGTAACTAAAGGGTGACTTGCTGAGGGGATACAGGCCTCAGTTGAGTTGTCTCAGTGGTGACAAGAGAAAAACATACCCCTGAAGAAATTTGCTTGCAACACACCCCTACTGAAGCCAACCTTGAAACATAACATTTTGCAAGGTTATAGTTACAGCAGGAAGAATGTTCTCGCTTATTGAGATTGAAATCATAAATTTAAAATATTCAAGGTGTCGTTTCATGCCTTAATCTCCTCTGGGCCCACTTTCAATGATTCTGTGTGCAGGTTGTGAAGGATGCTGGTCTCTCTGCTGTCAAAAAATATAAATTGATCAAAGTAATTCAACAATTCACAGCTGTGAAGGAAAGTGCATTGCTCCTGACCATCGGACATTTCCTAATATGGCTCTGAAACACATTTCTAACTAATCTGTCAGTCCTCTTTTGTTTTGCTATGTTGTCCCATAGTATCCGACATTTAGCTTTCAACATTACTGATTTGCTCTTTCGTTATCTACGACCGTGTTTAGAGTTTGTAAATAGAATTCGCGCTGCTTCCGGGTCAGCAAAGACTCCGTGCTTCATTGCAAACCTTGAACTTTAAAGCCTCTTACTGATCTCATCGCCTTTTACCAGATAACAGATTTGTCACTTTTACTGTTCTCGTGGTTTCTCAGTGTAGCGAGCTACATCTGCACCTAGAGTGTCAGCTGCTGTTTAAACTTTTTTCCCCTCAATGCATGACATTGAAATGATCTATGTTATTAACGCTGACGAATAAAACCGAAATTAACTTTCTCGTGTTACCCGAATGTAGGTAATTATTCATGATTAGATGTAACAGAATACAAACTGTGTTAATTCAACAACCTATTGTGACAGAATGCTCAGCAGGAATCAACAGGGGAATGAAAATTAAACCGGCACAGACCTAACACGCATGTGCCACAGACATGTAGAAATGGAAGAATTAGCTGTTAAATAATCCGAAAGAATGGGGGAGAGATTTGTACAGACAGACACAATTAAATCAAGCACAAAACTACACACATATAAAAGCATGTTGTGGAGGACGCACATAAAATGTACACAAACAGGTGGCATATTAATCAATGCAAACATGAAATATTAGCTTGGAAATTCACCGAAATAAAGCTTTTGAAAATAGAACAAAAAAGAGCAAAGAAAATTACAGCACAGGAACAGGCCCTTCGGCCCTCCAAGCCTGCGCCGATCAAGATCCTCTGTCTAACCTGTCATCTATTTTCTACCTGTCTGTATCCATTTGCCCCCTGACCATCCATGTACCCGTCCAAATATATCTTAAAAGACACTAACGTGTCTGCGTCTACCACCTCCGCTGGCACCGCGTTCCAGGCACCCACCACCCTCTGTGTAAAGAACTTTCCACGCATATCTCCCTTCAACTTTCCTCCTCGCACTTTGAACTCATTACCCCTCGTAATTGAGTCCCCCACTCTGGGAAAAAGCTTCTAGCCGTCCACCCTGTCTATACCCGTCATGATTTTGTATACCTCAATCACCCCCCCCCCCCCACCAATCTCCGTCTTTCTAATGAAAATAATCCTAATCTACTCAACCTCTCTTCATAGCTAGCACCCTCCATACCAGGCAACACCCTGGTGAACCTTCTCTGCACCCTCTCCAAAGCATCCACATCCTTTTGGTAATGTGGCGACCAGAACTGTACACAGTATTCCAAATGTGTTTGAACCAAAGTCCTATACAACTGTAACATGACCTGCCAACTCTTGTACTCAGTACCCCGTCCAATGAAGGAAAGCATGCCATATGCCTTCTTGACCACCCTATTGACGTATATTGTCACCTTCAGGGAACAATGGATGTAAACTGCTCACAACGACGGAAGGTTCAAAAATTGGTTAACGCCGCTTTTATGGCGATCAGCATAAAATTGAGCAGTGACACGGTGAGCAGTATGTTTTACACAGGGAGTGTTCAGGCTGGAGAATGAGCTATTCCACGTCTGCTGGGCACACAGAATCGAGACCTTCCAAACAGGATGGGTTAGTTGTCTGGAGAGAAACCCAAGCGGCACCAGAAATGGAACTCATCACCGCAAAGAGCTGTGGAGGCCAAGTCATTGAGTGTAACTTAGACAGAGATAGATAAGGTTCATTTTTGGTGAGGAGATTCTGGGATACGCGGAGAAGGCGGGAGAATCAGGTAGAGAAATACATCAGCCATGATCGAACAGCAGAGCAGTGTCAATGGACCGATCTGCCTAATTCTACTCCAATGATTTATGGTCTGCCGTGGAAAAGTGACCCACAGAGTCACTCCTGCGGAGAGTCAGAATGATGACAGCCCTTCCATGTAAGCTGTAATAATTCCATCGTTATTTCATTATTATATATTACAATCAGCAACAACCAGCCCCGATTGTAACACACAGGCATCAGCACTGGCGTCCAGTCATTAGCATCAGCTTCACCCGGACTTCAGCACTGGCACCGCAAAGTCACAAGTGGTATTAGTAATTCAATAGAAGCGAGACAGTCAGTAAAACGCCAGATTTCGATTTACAGCTAAGAGCATCGCGGTTTGAAAAAGCAGACTGCAGTGAACAGGCTTACATATTCTTCAACACTACAGCCCTAGCTCAGCCTCCCACGCACCCATTGTACATTCGCACCTAAACTTCAATTACGCTCATTATCACTGTCACGATCACAACCTGCTTGCTCATTGCCACATTAGCTCCATGCCACCGAGAATAATTATGTAATCTCCATCTGCATCATTTAGGCATTGGAGAAAATCCCATTCACCAACTTTGCAAACGCCAGCAACGGCAAAAGCCAATTAGGAACAATATCAAGCCACTCGCCAACAGCATCGCCCAGTCGCCAACAACTAAATACGTTGATGGGTAAGACCATTTATCTGTCAGAAATATCAACAAAGACACTGGCAATCACATCCCTGCTCAAGGGCAGCATTTCCCAGTCACATGCAAAGCTACCTAATGTGCAGTTACACTGTGCTGACACTAACAATATGAGCCTGTCACCTTCCCTCATCAAATGGACATTGACGATTGTTATTCCATCAAACTGTTTTCTGTTCTTTGAGAAACCTATTGCCTAATTTGGACTGAGGCTTAATTCTGTATATTTTTTTATCAATCTGACTGGTATTGCAATCGATTGAGTTTGAAAGGTCGTAATTTGTTACATAACAGACAAACTATTCCAGACTCGCTTGCAATGACCTTGATGTAACTTTTCAAAGTAATACGGTAAGAACAACATGTTATGTTCTCACACGGTTGTGTTTCCGCTTTATTGTCACAGTTCTCTCACGCGAAACATTGCGGGCAAACTCGACACCGCTCTGACCACACCTGCACGAAAAGCATCAGCAACAAGATCATCGAGTTTGCAGTTAATCAATTCGGAAATTATCACGTGATACAAAAATGTTCCATAATCTCTGGAAGAGCAGCAATATGTGAGGTGTATTTAACTCCCACGCTGAGTTCATATATTTGGTGGAAATGTAAAAGCACCAGTTCGTCGAAGTTGTGGCTTCATTCACTTTTTCAAACGCTCTGTCACAACTTGCTCATTGCCACATTACCTCCATGTCGTCCTGTACACTTCTGAATAATTTTTGTCCTAATTTACAGTGAGCTGATCGAGTTTGCTAAAATGGGAGTGCTGAATATCCTGTGCTCTATCTCAACCCTCGGCATTTACGCAGGTATTTCGACTTACAGAGGTCGAATAAATATTAAGGGGCATTGGGATTGTGTACACATTACTTCTGTTCAATGCGCGTGTTGCTTTTTTTAAACAATCTTTTTTAACCGTTATATTCTTTAACACATTGTTCACTCACTAACAGCCTTACGAATCATTGTCTGTTTGTGCTTATTTCTCACAGTAGCTGATGGGAGCTCTCTCCGGATGGTTCAGTCCCCCATCCGTTTGACGGCGGTGAAAGGTACAAATGTGTCCATGAATTGCTCTTACACACTTTTCGATCCTAAAGCAATCCTGGATGTTTCCTGGTCGAGACGAAACCAGAACAGGTCATTCGAAGTGACAGCAGACAACAGGGAAGTAGTGATATATTCGAAGCCATCAGCGGCCGAGTTACACCTGCTGAATGTGGATTTTCAGGACACCGGAATCTATCAATGCAGCGCGAGAGACTGGAAACATAAAATTTCTTCTGGGAGTGGGACTGAACTTACTGTGCACGGTGAGTGATGTAAAGGGTATTCTGCAGGTGTATTTTCAACAAGCATGTTCAACAAGAGGGGCAGCGAAATATTGCTTCTGGGTTTCGAACTGTGCTTTTCATTTTCACCGCGTTGCTGCAATCGCTGTCTTTTCGCACAGGCGCGTTGTTTAATGCCCGCAGAAATCAGCAAATAAGGTTTTAGACAATAATTAATGCCATTTCAGTATCAAGAACCGAAAGAACTGCGGATGTTGGAAATCAGACACAAAAGCAGAAAATTCAGCAGGTCTGGCAGCAAATGGGGAGAGGAATAGAAGTTATATGCTGAGACTCAGCTCCTGTTCCAGATTCTCCGGAATGCGGATTCAATTGCTCGTATTTAACCGGTCAAGCCCTTTCTGAATATTATATTTTTCAATGAGATCAGCTCTGATCGCTCCAACCTCCAAATAAAAGCGACGGAAAATACTCATCCCCTAAATACAGGACAATTCCGTAACAGCGGCGACAAACAGTTATTTTTCGTTGCTCATCCTCCCATTCAAATACAAACTCTTTTAAACATGGAGACCAAACTGACAGTTAGCATTGTCAGAGTGGTTTAACCGAAGCACTGTGAAATTGCCAAAAGGCTTATTTCTGACCTTGTAGTTCCTGTCCCCTTGCACGAAAAAATGTTCAGTTTTCCTTCTTAATTGCCTATCTCTCCTGCATTCTGACCTTCCAAGCTTCTTGTAGGATAGTACACAAATGCCACTGAGCATCTAGACAAAGAGTTTTGCATATTTCAAAAATATTCTGTTTAACTATTCATTTCCCAAAGTGCACAACATCATACTTTATAATTAATCCGCTAACCTCTTCCCTGTGTACAGCCTTGCTACGCATCTTGCTCACAGCTTTATTTTGTTAGTTTATTCTTTGGATGTGGACACCTATGGATATGTCAACATTTGTTGCCCACATTTATTTTTAATTTAACTGATTAACTCATACTGCACTTAATGGACCACCTTACTGTTGACAGGTACGATTAGTATTCTGGCTAGATTGGATAAATTAGGCAGAATTCTTCCTGAAGGAAAGCACTTGAGTCAGAATGGTTTTGACAACAATTGATGATAGTTGGCATTGACACAGTAATTGAGATTTGAATTCATTAAACATTGAAAGAATAATCAATGAAGAATTCAGTCGAAATTAGTAATAAAATAAATTTCTACCAATGCTAGGATTTGGATACACGTTCACAGGGCATTAATATGTGACTCTGGATTACTGAAAAGGTTAAATGAAGTACCCAGGGAGAGAGAAGACATGAAACCAAGGGGGAAAAAAACAGACAAAATGGAGATTAAGAAAGTGATAAGCACAGAATTCAAGTATAATAATCAATCAGGGCCACGTTGCAAAAATAATATGAACAGATCAAATTCTTAAAGAGTCATGCCTTAAGGACTTATTTCTTAATGGACATAGATTCACAATAAAGTGGATAAATGAGAAATGCACTAGATATCAAATGCATACTATATAGTTGGGATCACATGACTTGGTACAAATTGATGATGAATGCGAATTGAATATCCAGAGTGTTCAGTTTTTAGGAAGACAGATAGATAGGAAAATGAGGTTGTGTAACCTTGTTGGTTAAGGAGGGCAGTAACACAATACTGAGGCAGGATATTAGCTCACATATTATAGAATCTATATAGATATAACTTCAAAAGACCCAGGGGCATAAAATGAGAGTGGGGTATGTTCAAAGATCACCAATGTGCTAGCATAATATTAGGGAAAGCATTTGACAGGAAATTAGAAATGCAAAAGTTATAATGGCATTTGTAATTAAGGTGGCATTAATCTGCACATAGGTTGCGTAGTGCAAGTCAATAATAATATCATAGAGGCAAAATTCCTGGCGTGCGTATGGCATGGTTTTCTGGATCAATGCATTGTAGAACCATTGCCAATACCATCCTCAACTGGGTAATGAAAAGGGATAATAGGTAATTTGGCAGCGCAAGATCCCTTGGGGAAGAGTGACCATGGTATAACAAAATTGCTCATTAAGTTAGACAGTGACATTGTTGACTCTGAGACTAGCGTCCTGAAATTAAATAAAGGAAAATGTGCAGCATGCGATGGCAATGATGAATTAGGGAGTGTTAATTAAAGAGATGGTTGTGTAAAAGTGAAGAGAAGCATGTAAAAAGTGGCTTTAAGAGATGTGTTTTATCTTGGTTTCTTCCAGAGAGGTGGGGTGAACAAGTGACGAGCAGTCTTTGAGAAGATAAACAATCTGTGAAGTCTTTGGTGCCTTTAAAAAGAAACTGGAATCGTAGAAGCAGCCTGAAAAGATTTGGTCAAGTTCCAAACCACAAAACCAGGAATTTTTAGTTCTTAATTTACAGCAGAAATTGCTGTTCAAGTCTTGAACAAGTGGAGGCTATTTTCCCTTGTCTCGATTTCAGACTAAAGCCCAAAGTTCTGAAAACTAATAACTAAAAATCCCTGGTTCTGTGGGTGGAAACTTGACCAAACTCATTCTGTCTGCTTCTATTGTTCCATGTTTTTTTTAAAAAACACCCAATGTTTCACAAGTTATTTATCTTTTCATAGATTGTGGCACCTGTCTCCCAAAGTCTCTCTTTAAAAGAACCCAGGACAAAGGACACTTCTTAAAGCTTCATTGTCAAATTGGTAGCAGGAAACTGGCTTATTAGAGGATGGCAACAGAAATTGCTGGAAAAACTCAACAGATCTGGCAGCATTTGGGAGACAAAGCAGAATTAAAGTTTTAGGTTCAGTGATTCTTCTGAAGAATACTCTGAAGAAGTGCCACTGGATCTGAAACATTAATTCAGCTTTGTCTCCACATATGTGGCCAGACCTGCTGACATTTTACAGAAATTTATGTTTTTGTTTCTGATTTGTTCCAGGGTCTGCAGTTCTTTGATTCTTGAATACAGGATAGGTCTGGGTCATACTGTTTTTAGATACCAGCTGTTAAAGAACATTCACAAATGAATAAAACAAGTTACCAGCATTGCACTGCCAGTGCATTGCAACACTGGAGAATTTGGGCATCCCAGAAAGGCTGAGGACAGAATTATTCAGCCTAGGACTGGGAAGTAAGGCTGATACTATTACTCTGTTTGATGAATTCTATAGACTACTAACCAGGAAACAGAAAATCAGAGAACAAATTGAAAGCATAAATTATACAGAACTGCAAGAATTATGAGTTAGTTGTAAAGAGGCTGTTTAATTTTCCAAGCACAGACCAATATATAAACAATGCTAAATGCAAGCGTTTGTGGAGAGTTTCAATATCAGTATATTTTCAGTCCAATAGGAAAGAGTCACTGTTGGATCCAGTGCTGAGAAATAATTTGGCTCAATGGGATACACATCTACAGGGAGATAATTCGGACAAATATCTGTTATATTTGAAGATTTACATTGGCTCTGGGAATGTAAAAAACAAATTACAAGTAAAAGTAAAGTTTCTTTTTATTTCATTTGTGTGATGTTGGGTGTTGCTGGCTGGCCAACATTTGTTGCCCATTCCTAGTTGCTGTTGAGAAGGTTGGAGTTGGAGAACAGCCAAATGCTGTACGAACCTAATGGGTCTGGGCAAGATAATTGGCATTGAACGTGGCCAGGCAAAACTGCAAATGAACAAGAAATGACTTTTAAAAATGTAGAATTGTGTTTTATTATCACATGCACTCAAGGGATACAGGAGTGCAGTGAAAAGTTTACAATTCATGGTGCCATCTTGGGTACAAGGTACCTTGGTACAAAATCTTACATAAAGAGTAGAAAAATAAAGTTAAAAGTTCAACACCACTGTTCTTGTCAGTATAAAGTACTAAATAAGAAACAAAGTGAAAAGGTTCAAACTGCAGTCCTTCTCGAGCCATGGGCCTGCATAGGTTTTTACCATGAGCGCTCAGTATTTTTCACACACTTGGTTCAATCTTTCTCCCTGTGCTTGATCTCTCTCTGACACTGGGCTCAATCTGTCGATCCCCGAGCCTCAAGGCTGCCATCTCGTCATCGACCGCCTTTCACTGTCTCCTGCACTGGATGCAATCTCTTTACTTCTCAATTCCTGTGCTCCATAAACATACTTCAGGTAGAGTGAAGTTGCATTCCACAAATAGGTAAGGAAAAATAAAAGCTGGAATTTCTTGCATAAAGGAAACCATAGAGGGTAATTTGAAGCTGAAAGGGTGTGACAATGCAATTGAGAATCCACCTGATTAGAAGAATCTCAGATATCAGAAATTTAAAAAAATCTGAGAAGCAAATAGAAAGTATCAGCAGAGGATAGCAGGTAACAGAGAAAATAATCCAAACAGGTTGTATGGGTACGTGAATTGGAAAATTCAGATAAAATGATGTTTGAAATTGCATAGAGGCTGAAAAGGGAAGACAGGCACAAAGACATTTTGAAAGTCAGAGGAGTTAATTGGATACATTGTATCAGACTTTAATGACAAAGAAGATTCAGTCCAATTTGCAATTCCAGAGCAGAGAGTTTGGAAAATTGATTTAGAATTGCAGGAAAACAGATACCAGAACTGTTGGTTGTGTTTAAAATTAATAAATGTCCAAAAACAAATGAGGAGCTGTGTCACAACACCTAATTGTGAAACTTTGTAGATGACATTCTTTACTTTTGTAGTATAACATGTGAGGAACAATTTTAACAAGTTTCCATTAATTAAATCCCAGTGCCACCAACTCCTGTGAAGATTACTCATCAGTCCCATTCCACACTGCTCTGTGCAACAGCTGGCTTCTTTCCAAAGGAGATTAACATCACGTGGTATGAAAATTATACAGAAATTACAACTGAGTTCAACACAACTATAGAAAGGAACAAAGAAGGATTATATCAAATTTCCAGTTACCTCAGCCCTGTGCAGAATGCAGTGATGTACACCTGTGAAATTTCTCATGTTTCTCTCTACGTGCCAGCCAATGACAGCTACATGTTTCTTGATCAGGGTAAGATTCTCAGCTTGACAATAATCATTTGAATGGGATGTGTGCTTGATATAGAGGACTGTCTTGTTTTACTGGCCTGTAGCATATCATTCTTAATGAACTGAGTTTGAAAGACGCCACTGTGTTCATTGCAGTGCAAAGTACAATTCAGGTGGTACAGGACAATGTGGCACTTTTGAGCTTCAGTTGAGTGTGGCTATCAAGCATATTGTCTGCTATGAATAGAGAATATTTCACTCTAATGTGAAGAAGGTTGTTCCCAAGTCCTGTGGTGATTTGTGGAGGTTTGATAGGAATTTTGGTGATTGGAAATTGAGTGCAGATCTCGAGGTTACAAAATACGTGTGTGCATAGAGAATGAGTCATCAGGTAATGTACATGAACCCAAAAAACTGAAAGGTATTTTGTCAGAAAATCTAAACTGCAGCTTACTCTGGTGAAGTTTTAGTCAAAGTAGAGCTTAAATAAGCAACATAGAGATAAATTAATCAAGAAGTGCAGAGAGCCACAGGGATCAGTGCTGGGGCTTCTGCTGTTCGTGACCTATGTAAATGATTTGGAGGAAAACATAGCTGATGTTATTAGTAGGCTTACAGATAAGACAATGATTGGTGGAGTTATGGATCGTGAGGAGGATTGTCAGAGGATACAGCAGGACACACATCAGTTGTAGGCATAATCAGAAAAATGGCAGATGGAGTTTAATCTGGTCAAATGTGAAACGATACATTTTGCAAGGTCAAGTTCATATGATAAGATGTTAGGGCAGAATTAACCCATTGAAGTCTCCTCTGCCATTTGATAATGGTTGATATGCTCCTTACTCCTATCTTCCTGTCTCCTTCCCATAGTCCTTCAACCCATCACCAATTAAGGACCTGTCTCACACCTCATTAAATTTACTCATTGTCCCAACATCCACTGCATTTTGGGGTTAAGAATTCCACGGATTCACAACCCTTTGGGAGAAGTAGTTCCTGCTCAATTCCATTTTAAATTTGCTACCCCTTATCCTAACACTGTGCCCTCTCATTCTAGAATGCCCCACAACAGGAAGCATCCACTCCATGTCCATTTTACCTATACCTTTTATCATTTTGAATACCTCAATTTGATCTCGCCACATTCTTCTAAATTCCAGAGAGTATAGGCCTGAACTGTTCAATCTTTCTTCATACAACAAACTCCTCACTCTGGAATCAATCTAGTGAACTTGCTCTGACCTGCCTCCAATGCTACTTCATCTTTCCTCAACTAAGGGGACCAAAATAGTGCACAATACTCCAGATGCAGTCTCACCAATACCTTGCACAGTTGCAAAAATACTTCCTTACTTTTATATTCTATTCCTTTAGCTATAAATGCCAAGATTCCATTCACTTTCCTTATTATCTGTTGTACTTTCATGCTAGTTTTCTGTGACACATAAACGAGGACTCCCAAATCCCTCTGCACCAGTGCATCTCAAAGTCCCTCCCCATTTAGATAATCATAGAATCAGAGAAACATAGACACACTACAGCGTGGAAACAGGCCATTCAGCCCAACAAGTCCACGCTGCCTCTCTCAACAGCATCTCACACAAACCCATTCCCCTACCCCTGCATTTCCTATGTCTAGCCTACCTAACCTAAACATCCCTAGGCACTATGGGCAATTTAGCATGGCCAATCCACCTAACCTGCACATCTTTGGATTGTGGGAGGAAGCCGGAGCACTTGGAGAAACCCACGCAAGTATGGGGAGAATATGCAAACTTCACACAGGCAGTCGCCGAGGCTGGAATTGAACTCAGGTCACTGGTGCTGTGAGGCTGTAGTGTTAACCACTGAGCCACCATGCCGCCCAAAACAATAATACATTGCCTTCCCATTTTTCTGACCAAAATACATGACCTCACACTTATCCATGTTAAATGCCATTTGCCACATTTTGGCCCACTCTCCGAATGTAAATATTTCAATTTTTAGGGTTCTTATTTCCTCATTGCTATTTACCGTTCCCCTGTACTTTTGTGCTGTCTGTAAATTTGGCTATAGAGCCTTCTATCCCTGTATCCCAGTTGTGAATGGAGATTGTAAATAGCTAAAGCCCAAAGGTTAAACCCTGTGGCAGCCCACTAATTACTTTTTGCCATCAAGAATAAAACCCATTTATCCCTACTCTCTGTCTTCTGTCCATCAGCCAGTCACCTATCCGAGCTAATAAATTTACCCCTAATCCCAAATGATCCAACCTTGTGAATTAACCTTTTGTGCGGCACCTTATCAAAAGCCTTCCAGAAGTCCAGATATACTAATATACAGGTTCCTCATTGTCCACTTTGCTTGTTCCATCTTTGAAGAACTCTAGCAAATTAGTCAAACATTATTTGCCCTTCCTAAAACCATGCTAAATCTGATAGATAACACTTTGACTTTCCAAATGTCCTGATATTGCTTCCTTGATATTGATTCTAACTTAGCCAGCAACAGATGTTGAACTAACTATTCTGTAATTTCCCACATACTGCCTCCCTCACGCTTTGAATAGGGTGTTACATTAGCATTTTTCCAATCTACTGGAACCTTTCCTGTGTCCAGCGAATTTTGGAATATTGTAACCAATAGATTCACGATGTCCACTGATTCTTCCTTTAATACTCTACAATGTAGGCCATCAGGCAGATTAAGTAAAAAACATTAGTTCTGTAACTAGAGAAGGTATTTCTGAAAAATTGTCCAATGAAAAATATGGGTTGAAATTGGAAATAAAAAGGGAATAATCAACTTGATGGATTGTACTATAGACCTCCCAATAGTCAGAGGGAAATCACGGAACAAATATGTAGAGATACCTCGGGCATATGGAAAAATAATGAGGTTGTAATAGTAGGTGATTTTAATTTTCCAAATATTTACTGGGCCTCCCACAGTGCTAAAGGTTTGGATGGTGAAGAATTTATTACGTGTTGTCAAGAACGTTTTTTTTCAATATGTAAATATTCTCACCAGAGAGGGAGCAAAACTAAATCTTCTCTTGGGTAATAAGACAGTTCAAGTGACTAAGTGACATTTGGGCAACATTTTGTGTCTAGTGATCATAGTTCTATTTGTTTAAAATAATCATAGAAAAAGGTAAGTCTTCTATAAAAACTAAAAGTTTTTATTTGGTGTAAGGCAAATTTTAATGGTATGAGAAAAGAACCCTCAAAATTGCTTGGAGTAGATTTCTTCCAGACAAGGGACAACTGATAAGTGGGAGGTTTTCCAAAATATCATGCGAGTTCAGAGTCATTGTATTGCTGTTAGAGTGAAAGCTAAAGCTGGTGGGATTAAGGAGCTATGGATGAACAAAGGTGTTGAAGTTCTAGTCAAAAATAAAAAATAATCATTTATTAGGTATAAACAACTGGGTTCAAATGAATGTTTTGAACAGTTCAAAGAGTTGTAGGTGCAATTTTAACAAGGAGATCAGGAAGGTGAAGAAAGGACATGAGTTAGCCTCAGCAAATAAGGCTAAGGATAATCCAAAGAGATTCTACAAGTACTTTACGAGAAAAAGAACAACTGCAGAGAGTGTAGGGCCTCTTAAAGATCAAAGAAATTGTCTTTATGTTTAACTTCAGAAGATGGGAGAAATATTAAATGAATATTTTGCATTAGTTTTTACTGCGGAGAAAGAAATGGAGGCTAGTGAACTCGAGGAAATAAAGACTGATGTTTTTAAAACAGTTCACTGACAGAATAAGAAGTATTAAAAATAAAAACAGGTGGATTAATCTCCGAGACATGATCAAGCTTATCCCGGGACTTTGTGGGAAGTTAGGGAGGAAATTGCGGGAGCCTTCTCAGAAATATTTGTGTCATCTATGAATTCGAGTGGGTTCCAAAAGCCTGGACTATAGTTCACGTTGTATGTTTATCCAAGAAGGGATGTATGAAGAAGTTTGGGAACTATAGACCTGTGAGTCTAACTTCGGTGGAAAGTTGTTGGAAGTGATTCTGAATTATAGGATTTATACAAATTTTGCAGAGGCAAGGAATGATTAGGGATAGTCAGCATGCTTTTGTGGTGGACAAAGTGTCTCACAAACATAGTTGAGCTTTTTGAGGAAGTAATTGAGAAAATTGACGAGGGCAGATGGATAGACATTGTTTACTTGGACTTTAGTAAAGTCTTTGACAAGATTCCATATGTTAGACTAATCAGTAAAGTTAGATCACATGGATTCAAAGTGAACGTGCCAATTAGACAGAAAATTGCCTTAATAGCAGAAGATAGAGGGTGATGGTGGAGGATTGATTTTTGGACTGCAGGTCTGTTACCAGTAGTGTTCCACTGGGATCAGTGCTTCTGTTTGTTGTTTATATAAATTATTTAGATGAGAATATCCAAAGCTTGGTGAGTAAATTGGCAGACGACACCAAGATTGGTAGTATACGGGATAGTGAGGAAGGTTACCTGAGGTTACAAAGAGATTTTGATCAGTTCAGTGAATGGGCTGATGAGTGGTAAATAGAAATAAATTTGGATAAATTGTAGGTATTACATTTCAGTAAAACAAACAAAGAGAAAACTGACACAATTAAAAGTAGGGCTCTGCACAGTGTTGTAGAACAGAAAGACCTAAGGATTCTGGCACATAACGCTGAAGTTTGCATCACATATAGAACCGGTGGTTTCGAAGGCATTTTGTGCGCTTGCCTTTGTTGCTCAGACCATTGAGTATACGAGCTGGGACATTATATTTACATTGTACAGGATGTCACTGAGGTCTCTTTTGTGTCCAGTTCTGGTCTCCCTGTTATACGAAGGATATTATTAAACTGGAGAGTGTTCAGAAGGGATTTGCCACGATGTTGCCAAGAATGGAGAGTTTGAGTGATAAGGAGAGGCCAGATAGGCTGGCACATTTTTCACTGCAGTGTAGGAGGTTGAGAGGTGACTTTACAGAGGTTCATAAAATAATAAGGAGTATAAGTCAGCTGAATAGCAAGCGTATTTCCCCTAGGCGGGGGTATTTCATTTCAAGAGAGGGGCTATAGTTTTAAGGTCGCAGGAGGGAGATTTTAAAAAGACATTAGGAACAACTTTTTTTACACTGTGAGCAGTGTGTGGATTGAACTTCCTGAGGAAGTGGTGGATATGGGTACAGTTACAACGTTTAGAAGACATTTAGTTAATTACATGAACAACAAATGTTTGGAGGGGAATCAACCAAGTGCATGCAGGTGGAACTAGTTTGGAATTATGGTTGGCGTGGACTGCATGGACCGAAGGGCCTGTTTCCATTTTGCATGAAGCTATAACCCTTTCGTAGTTGGTGTTCAATTTCATATATTTCCATCCACCCCAATGCCCTGTGTTAAAATGCTCAATGATTTTCATTTTGAATTATTCTGGCTGACCTGTAGTTACTGGACAGAAACCTCCGCACGTTGTAACCTCAGATTAATTATTAGGCAGCAACCTGCAGTGACAAGGAACAGAATTGAAACCCATGTCATTCACACAATGACACCTGCCAACTTTCAGGGCCTTTGTGATGCATTCAATGCCGCTCACTATAATTTCACAGCCTGTGATTAAATTCCATGTAATTTAGTGTCCACAGTAGGCAAACAGTCTTTCTGGTTGATTTAATGTTCTGCACAGAGGTACGAGAACAGGGAGCAGCATCTTACAGATAGAGAAAACCAGCAGGCATATGTGCACTTTCATGCTTCGAACAAAAAGAAAAAGACAGGGGAGACAATCTCACAGTGGCAATCTGAAAGGGTTCAGGGCCCACTTTGACAGCTTTCAGAATTTAATGATCATGGATTTAAGAGGTATCTAATTGAAGTCTACATTCAGTAATGGTTATCACAAATCTCTTATTGATTGCCATAAAATGGATATGATTCACAAATGCCCTTAAGAGAAGGAAATCAATCATCCTTCTCTGGTCTGGCCTACCAGGCCAACAGCAAGTGAATGACTCTGATCTGTTTCCAAGAGATACTGGAAATATGCAGCAATTGCTTAGTGTCCAATGATATCATCAACCCATGAGCAACTGAAATTAGAAGAAATCTGCATGTTTGAAATATGGCAACTAACAGAATTAAATGTTCATATTAACACAAATAGATCATTTTTGTGTTCTTAATTTCTTATTGGACTTTATTCATGCTTCTGCAATAATTAGATTAGATTCCCTACAGTGTGGAAACAGGCCCTTTGTCCCAACAAGTCCACACCGTCCCTTGCAGCATCCCACCCAGACCCATCCCCCTATAACCCACAAACACCCCTGAACACTATGGGCAATTTAGCATGGCCAATCCACGTAGCCTGTACATCTTTGGACTGTGAGAGTAAACCGCAGCACCCGGAGAAAACCCACGCAGACACGGGGAGAATGTGCAATCTCTGCACAGGCAGTTACCTGAGGCTGGAATTGAACCCGGGTCCCTGGCGCTGTGAGGCTGCAGTGCTAACCACTGAGCCACCGTGTCACCCTAATGTTGCAAATTGGAAGGAAAGATAGAACTGCTGAATAGTCCCTGAGAGATGATTGCTTTAACATGTGTGTTACTTTTTGTCTGACATTGGCTTCTTCTCTTTAACTGCTAACATTTGACTTGTTCTCCCCTTTCTTTAGCTACCAGTGACAGTATTTTGCAAAAAGTGGCTGGATGTGCTGTAGCAGGATTACTACTTCTAGTGTTGGTAATTGTTGTGATACTTTGCAAACTTAATACAATTAAAGGTAAGACTTGTCACAAACTATGTTCAGAATTGGTTTTGATTATTTAGTTACAACTCAATGCTGCGGTGTCAGGAAGATTGATTAGTCATGTCTGGGGCATAGGTTTCCATGCACTCCAGCTTTGGGATCTTCTTCCCTCTGAAATCCAGTAGTCTAATAATAGAAGGGGCTAAAACCCAACCTACCCCTCATGCTAATTTTTCTATTCTTGAAAATTAAGATGAACCATATTTCATGCTTAATGGAAGGCAGTTATCAAAGTTCAGTGAATTGAAATCAGCTAATTCTGAATTATAAAACAAACTTATTCTCATTCTATAATAAAAGGGAATGCCACTGTGTTAATTGTGATGTGATTGGCCATGTTACTTGATCACAGCATAACTTTAGACTGACATGATGCCAAATGGTGTTTATAAATGAAATTGATCATTGATAAAAATGTTGTTCTCTAATAGGCACCAAGGTCACTTCAGTTAATTCCAAAGATAACAGCCAGTTCGAAGAACAGGTTTGTTTCTTGATCATGTTTGTTATTTGAGAAATAGAAAGTTGTTACAGCATACAACACACATACATCATTATTTCCTGAACTGCTGTGACATCAGAGCACCTCATGCCAAGCTCATCCATTCCTAATGATGCATTTGCCCTAAATACATGGTTAATGATCACTCAATTCTGCGATGACACCCATACATAACTAAACCACCAGTTTCTGCAAACTATTTACATTGTGTCACTGTAGATTGGATAGTTATTCAAGTGTACAAAGTGGCATATCCTCACTCAAAATATAACAGAAAATGTTGGCATATTCAGCAGAACAGGCCAAAGCTGTGAAGAGAAACATCTAAAGTACCTGGTGTAAGACATTTGATCATTTTCCATTAATTCTGTTATCCGCTTGTATTGCCCACATGAAATTCTATATGACATGCACGGATTGAAAGGGTGCTGTCATTATTCAAGTCCAGCCATAGTCTTTCTGTTCCATTGAATTCTAAAAACCGGGCATTTGTTTTGTTGTTCATCATTCCATTTCTATGTCTCAGGCAAGTCAATTGTGAATGCATATTCACAGAAATGCTTATTCTCAATTTGTATGTATTGACAAGTGGTTTGAAAATTGCCTGCAGGACACATATGCCTGGAAGCACACTTTTCACTGTTGGGTGATAAGGTTTTAAGTGCAGGTAAATGGCATCTGGGTGACGAATTGCTCAAGTGAAAGCAATTCTGATGCAAGATAACAAAGTGTGAAGCTGGATGAACAAAGCAGGCCAAGCAGCATCTCAGGAGCTGCTTGGCCTGCTGTGTTCATCCAGCTTCACACTTTGTTATCTTGGATTCTCCAGCATCTGCAGTTCCCATTATCACTGATGCAATTCTGATGCAATTTTGGTTTACTACACTCAGGCAGGAGCTTGTTCTTATCTTCCACGATCATAGAATTTGACTGAATCAAACAATAACAGTATAACCACAAGATCAATGCTGTTATCCTTTAAGCCTGATTTATCTCATGTATACTGTTAGCAATTTTTGATGCTGCACTGTACTTATAATTAAGACTCAGATGGTATTTCTATAATATTTATCTTCAGAGAATACAACAAGGAGAGATGAAGTTTCCATCTTATGCTCTTCTAAACTTCAGAGAATACAAGAGAAGTAGAAAGCACAGAAATAAGGAAGACCAAACTTTGTATGCAATGGTACGACTGTAAAACCAAACAATGTTTTCTAACTAAGGCTGCTCCAACACAAGTGCCTATTCCCATTGATGTACATTGAATACCTACAAAAGTTAATTTGACAAACAGCTGCCCTTGATATTTCCTTGTTACTTTTACAGATTAAAGAAGAGACAGAAGTAAATCCGACTTACGAGTCTCTGGATATGACCAATTTGCCAAAACAACAACAAGGAAATAGACTGAAAACGTGAAGATAAGCAAGTCCAACAGAGAATCCAGAATTGTATAAGAAAAATATCCAGTTTTACTGGGTCTAGCCATCTTCTTGAACAGATATGATGTCTGCCTGATTGAATTGGACTTATTATAAACCATATTATTGCCTATCAGAAAGGGTGCAAAGAATCAAAGATGCAAAGACAGAAATACGTTCACTTCTGGGCCTCTGTACTCCTTGGATAAGCCATATCTGTAAAAGTAAGGATTCTATGTATTAATTAACATCAGTTATTATAGATATTAAAGACAGTAGATGTCCCTTTTGTGCCCACTAGTTGATCACATTGGAGAGTTAGATCATCCACCTGAATCCACACTAATGCATTGCAGCCTTGCATTGTACCTTCTGCACATAAGAATCAGACCACACGCTCAACTGTTCTCTCCTAGGCTTTCTACTCCACCGAATCTCCACCCAACCCTGATTAACCTGAACCCACCAATCTATCCTTCTGTACATTTGTTCCTGATGTAGCTATCAAACTTCTCCTTCAGTTTCTTTGTGTTTATCACAGCTAAAAACCCTACCAATAGAAAATTGCATACACCAAACATTTGCTGTGTGAAGAGCTTCTTCACAATGTATCAAGTCATAAAAATATATTTCTGGATTATAGTTCTCATCACACTCTGAAGTCAAAGTACCATTTCCACACTTTTCTTTAAATAGTTTTCATCATTTAAAAGAAAACTGTCAGTTCACCTGAAGAAGGGTCCCAACCCGAAACTTCAAGCTTTCTTGCTCTTCTGATGCTGCTTGGCCTGCTGTGTTCATCCAGCTTCACACTGTGTTATGTCAGTTCATCCATTGGCTTTAAAACAAAACATTTACAGGAAGACAACAGTACCACTCAAACCAAAATCAGGAATGTCTACCCGATTGACTTTTCCAGAATACATATAACGCAACTCTTTTAATTTCAAAATGTATCCATCATTTCTTTGCCTGTTCTCAATGGTGGCATCTTCAAAAAGAGCTGAGGAGAGAAATCCAAATATGGACCAGACTTTGAGAAAGGTACATTCCTTTTCATCTCAGTCAGAATGTATTGGCTGTTTAGTCTGTGTCATGAATCTAGATACCACAGCTAGTGGCAAACTCCTATTACCATCTACTGATCAAAAAATTTAAACACTTTATGTTTCAATTAGACCAGCAGATGATTTTTTTTCTTTTCAAACTTGAAGCAAGATGGGCCTATTTCATCATTTTCACCATAACGAGTCAATAAAATGAAGTCCACTGCACTTCCTCCAGAACAATTATTTCTTCCTTCTGAAAGAAGACCAGATATCTGTGTACAAAAATTGAGGGATTGAGTTGATGCAATAAAATGAAGGATACAGACAAAAACAAAAAAAAACTTAAATATGTAAATAATCAAGAAAGACATACATAGTCTCGAAGAGTGGGCAAAGAAGTGGCAGATGGAATACAATTTTGGAAAATATGAGACTATGCAGTCAGTTGGGAATAATACAGCCATTGGCTCTTTTCTAAATGTGGAATGTCATCAAAAATCCGGAGCACAATGGACTTATAAGCCCTAGTTCAGGATCTTCTTAAAGTTAATATGCACATTCAGTTTGCAATTAAGAAGGTAAGTGAAATGTTAGCATTCATTTCAAGGAGGTGAGAATATAACAACAGGGATGTATTGCTAAGGCTATGTAAGGATCTGGTTAGACTGCATTGGAATATTGTGAGCAGTCTTTGGGCCCATATCTAAAGAAAGATGTCCTAAAATTGGATTGGGAGGGAAGTACATAAAAAGCTCAAAATACTGATCTCAGGAATGAAGGGCATGTCATACAAGGAGTGGTTGAGGACTCAGGGTCTCAACTAGTTGGAGTTTAGAAAGATGAAGAGAATCTCATTGAAACTTACAGAATACTGAGATGCCTGGATCACGTGGATGTGGAAAAGGTGTTTCCACACATGGAAGGATGAGGATCCAAGGTCAAAACATTAGAATGAAGGGCAGACCCTTTAGAACTGAGATGGGGGGAAATTTCTTCAGTCAGAGGGTTGTGAATCTGTGGAATTCACTGCTACAGAAGGTAGTAGAGGCTAAGTCATTAAGTATATTTAAGACAAAGGTAAGTAGCTTCTTGATTCATGAGGAGATTAAGGCTTATGGCGAGAATGAATGAGAAACCATGATCGAATGGTGGAGCAGACTCGCTGGGCTAAATGGCCTAATTCTCTCCAATATAGTATGGTCTTGTGGTCTAAGATGCAGTGGAGCGTAGATAACATAAAAGCATAACTGAAAGCTTTGCATTTCGATGCATGTAACATTTTTAACAAAGCAAAAGCGTTGACAACACACATTGACATGGCTAAATATGATGTGATTTATCCTTATGGAAATGTTACTACAGGATGGGAAGTTTTTAGTTCTGAATATTGATCAGTCTATGGCAATGAAGAAACATAGGAAGCTTGGTATAAGTGAAGAAGTAGCACTACGTCTCAAAGATGGTATGTGTGCAGCAGTTGGAGCTGACCTAAATTTAGCAGAGTAGAGTGGAGAATCGGTTTGTGAGGAGAAGAGGGATAGTAGGCGATGTACAGAAAGTAGACGAAAAAAAACAAGTTGGATGCTTTGGCTAAAGGGACAATAATCATGCCTGAATTTAACCTGTAAAAAGAAGTAGAAAGATTAATTTGGTAATAGTTAACTCATTGAAGACTCACAGGATTAATTTGAGATTGTTTCTTAAAACTGTACACTATGGAACTAACCATACACTCGGCTTGGTATTATGTATTCCCACAGAATTAGTTAATGATTTTCGAGTAATGCCCATCCTGAGCAAGCCATGATCATAACTTGATTGAATTATAAAGCAAGTTTGATACTGAAAAGACTCCGTTCAAGACTTATATTTTCAACTGTAAGAAGGGCTAAGGCGTGGGCAGAAAAGATGAGCAAGCTGAAGTGAACATGAATATTAGGCTATGAGATTGCTTAGGAGAGAATCAGTTGCCAATATTTCAGTAGATATTTCAGAATATTCAGAGTATTTGTTATCATAAGTAAAAATTTCAAGTGGATGATCCTAGTATTCTTCACTAAAGAATTCAGGAGAATTTCAAACTGTGGGTAATAACTATTTAATTGTATAAAACTGACTGGCCAGTCAGAAGACCAGTCAGAATAGTAACAAACAGCATAGAATGTCTCAAAGATCAAATGGACAAAATAAAGCAGAACATGTGATGAGCCTGTGTTGCTGGAGCTGCCTGGGCCCACTGAGGCTGTGTTGCTGGTGCTAACTGGGGGCCCGTGATGCTCTGTTGCTGGATCTGCCTGGGCCCACTGAGGCTGTGCTGCTAGAGCTGCCTGGGCCTACTGAGGATGTGCTGTTTGTGCTCCCTGGGCCTGCTGCCTTGTCTGGGGCATTTATAGTTTTCACTCTTAAGGTTCTACATGGTAGACTAATTAATAAAGTTAGGTCACACGAGATTCAGGGTAAGCTTGCCAATCAAACACATAATTGGACTAATGGCAGGAGGCAGAGAGTGATGGTGGGGGGTTGTTTTGCAGACTGGAGGCCTGTTACTTGCAGTTTTCCACAGGGATCTATTCTGGTCTTCTTTTGTTTGTCATTTATAAAAATGATTTAGATGAAACTGCAGAAGGCATGTTTAGTAAATTTGTGAATGACACCAGAATTGGTGGCATAGTGGACAGCGAAGAGGGTTTTCTCAAATTACAAATGGATCTTGATCAAATGGGTCAATGAGTTGAAAACCGGCAGGTGGAGTCCAATCTGGATAAATTGCAATGGAATTGCATTTTGGTACAACAAACATGGGTGGAGTTCATACAATTAAAGATAGGGCCTTGAGCAGTGCTGTGGAATGGAGGGACCTTGGGGTGCAGGTATATAATTCTTTGAAGTTTGTGTCACATATAGACAGAGTGTTTAAAAGACATTTGGTACACTTGTCTTCATTGTTCAGTCCCTTGAGTATAGGCATTGGGAAGTCATGTTGTGGTTATACAGGACATTGTAAGGTCTCTTCTGGAATATATTGCCAAGCTCTGCTTGCCCAGTTTTAGGAAGGATATTATTAAGCTGGGGGCAGAAGTGATTTACCAGGATGCTGCCGGCTACAGAATGTTTGAGTTATACAGAAAGGCTGGATAGATCTGGACTTTTCTCATTGGAGCACAGGAAGTAGAAAAGTGACCTTATAGAAGCTAATAAAATAATGAGGAGTTAATGGGGGATTTTAAAACTAAGGGCACGTTTTTAATGTGAGAGGGGAGAGGTTTAAATAAGACATGAGCAGCAAATCTTTTACACAAAGTTTGCTTCATATTTGGAATGAACTTCCTGAGGAAATGGTGGATGTCGGTAAAATTGCAACGTTTAAAAAGACATTTAGATAAATACATAGAAAGGAAAGATTTGGATGGTTACGGGCCAGGAGCAGGCAGTTGGGTCTAGTTAGGTTTGGGATTATGGTCGGCATGGATATGTTGGACTGAAGGGTCTGTTCCCGTGTGGTATGAGTCTATGCATCTCGGACTCTAAGAGGTGACCAGGGCCATCTCTGGCAGAGCCCAACCATTCCTACACTGTGGTAACTGCTGCTGCTGGTTTGGCCCCAGCTCTGACCCCATCACCCCGCAAGCTCTTTGTTCAGAGCCTGAGGGTAAAATGTTATGCCCACTTGGACATGCCAGCATGAAGGAGATGGCCTGTGTCATTGGTCCATCATCCATTTCACAGCATCTAAAATGTATGGCAAAGCTGTCTTTTTCCTTCAATTTGAGCAGGCTGGGAATGTGGCCTTGGAGAAGGGGTTAACGTTGGGCATCGCACATCTTGCAGCTTGCTGCCAGGGAGGTTCTCCTCCTTCCCCACTTGCAGCAGCTCTGGGAAGTGATGTCAGGGGTAGCCCTCATTCTACTTGGGCTGAAGGACAATGTCGTCTGCGACATCGACTCCTTGCCGTGACCGCTCCTCATCAGTTTGTCCTGGGAGGTGATGACTGAAAAAGCATTCACTGTGCTCCATGGTCGGGGGAGGTGCCTATTGTACCTGCTAGATGGCAGACATCATGTGGTTCCATGTCTGTAAGGAGCTGAGGGGTACATTAAAAAGTGTCACACCATCGCCAAGCCTCCCAGTCACACGGGCAGCTATGGCTGTCACTGCTGTGATCATCCCTCCTCTGAAAACAAAACCTCAAGCCCAGGCCAGAGCACGCCACTGTCCCAGCCTATGGTGAGGGGAGATGGGGGTGAGAAACCTCACAGAAGGGAGGTATGATACAATGTGAAGCATATAGAGGCAGCCCACCCTCCTCACCGCTCCACCAGAATGTGTCTCCCGCCACCTTGAAACTTCTTGCGCAACTCCTCGGGTCCAAATCCCAATCTGGGTTTCCCAGCACAGAAATGGCCTTGTGGCATGCACCAGAAGGGCCACAACACAATGGTGTCGAGCTCGTCCTTACCACCTCACCATGATAATACCAAACCCAGTCCCCAGTTATTAACATCACAGCACAGTAAACCTGAACTCAGTCATTAACACCTCGGCACGACAATCCTAAACCCAGTCAGTAACACCTCAGCATTGTAATCCTAAACCCAGCCTTTAACACCTCAGCATGATAATCCTAAACCCAGTCATTAACACCTCAGAGTGGCAATCCTAAACCCAGTCTTTAACACCACAGCACGACGATCCTAAACCCAGTCTTTAACACCACAGCACGACAATCCTAAAGCCAGTCTTTAATACCTCAGTCCAGTAATCCTAAACCCATCATTAACACCTCGGCACGATAATCCTTAACCCAGTCTTTAACACCTCAGCACGGTAATCATAAACCCAGTCTTTAACACCTCAGCACGATAATCCTAAACCCAGTCTTTAACACATCAGCACGGTAATCCTAAACCCAGTCTTTAACACCTCAGCACGGTAATCCTAAACCCATTCTTTAACACCTCAGCACAGTAATCCCAAACCAAGTCTTTAATACCTCGGCACAGTAACCCTAAACCCAGTCTTTAAAACCTCAGCACGGTAATCCTAAACCCAGTCTTTAACACCTCAGCACAATAATCCTAAAACCTGTCTTTAACACCTCAGCATGGTAATCCTAAACCCAGTCTTTAACACCTCAGCACAGTAATCCCTAACCCAGTCATTAACACCTCAGCACGGTAATCCTAAATCCAATCATTAACACCTCAGCACGGTAATCCTAAACCCAGTCTTAACACCTCAGGACTGTAATCCTAAATCCAATCATTAACACCTCATTGCAGTGATCCTGATCCCAGCCTTTAACACCTCAGCACAGTGAACATACTTCCCTCTGCCATTCATTACCTTGGCACATGTGTCCCAAGTTCAGCCAGAGATTGTGGTGATGGTCTTCCCTGGACTCATCTCTCTCCCGGCCTTTTATGTTTGTTGAGTGGCTCAAGAGGGTGCAAAACAGACTGAGGTTAATGGGAGGCTGGAAAGCTTTAGAGGAATACAGGCCAAATGCAGGCAAATGGGATGAGTTTAGTTTGGGAAATATGATCAACATGGCTAGGTTGGCCCAAAAGGTCTATTTCTGTGCTGTGTGACTCTCTAACTCTTGATATTCTGAATTCTCCAGAAGAGGCTGACTGCTTTCTGCTGAAATATCCCACATCTCTGTTGATCTGTTGTTGAGTCAACAACCTGGTGCCTGGGGTTTGTACTTCAGCTGTTTTGATCAATTTTGTGCAGATGCTGCTGTTCCTCAAGTTGCTCTAGTAAATTCATGATAGAATTTTCAACATTAGCTCAAAGTAGATTGCACTCATCATTATTTTCTCCAGGAAAAGCTGGAATTAATCTGTAAATTAAAAGCCAAAAGAACTGCGGATGCTGTAAATCAGGAACAGAAACAAAGTTGCTGGAGAAGCTCAGCAGGTCTGGCAGCATCTGTGAAGTTAAAAATAGAGTTATTGTTTCAGATCCATTGGCCGTTCCTCAGAACTGATGTTGGCTGGGAAATCATCAGTTTATATGCAGAAAATAGGGATGTGTGTGGGGTAGGGTTTAAAGGATAGAATAGAACCCAAAGAGAGGGAGAGAGAGAGAGACAGTTGGACAGACAAAGGAGTTGATAATGATCAGTCTGGGAGGGTGAACACTTAATGGGGATTGTTAGTGACTATCAACAGGGCATGTGTGATAGCAGGCTGGGTAGGGGGCAGGGATATGGGAGAGCTTAGGTCCTAACATTATTGCACTCAATATTGAGTCCGGAGGGTGATAGGATCCCCAAGTGGACAAAGAGATGTTGTTCCTCCAACTTGCATTGGGCTTTACAGGAACACGGTAGTAGAGATGTTGGCCAGGGAGCAGGGTGATGCATTGAAGTGGCTGGCAACAGGTAGTTCAGGGTCTTTTTGTGACCAGAACATAAATGTTCTGTGAAGCGGCCGCCAAGTTTACTCTTCATTTCCCCAAAGTAGAGGAGGCCACACTGTGAGCAGCAAATGCAGTAGATTAAATTCTGGGAAGTGCAGGTGAAGTGTTGCATCACCTGAAAGGTATGTTGGGCCCTTGTATACTCGGGAGGGAGGAGGTAAATGAGCAGGTGTTGCACCTTCTCTATTGACAGGGGAAGGTGCCATAGGGCTGTGGGGAGGTGTTGTGGGTGAAGAAAGTGTGGACCAGGGTGTCCCAGAGGGAATGACCCCTGCATAAGGCGGACAAGGGAGGGGAGGGGAAGATGTTTCTGGTGGAGGTGTTTCACTGGAGGTGGCTGAAATGGTGTCAGATGATCTTCTGGATGTGGATTCTGGTGGGATGGTAGATGAGGATAAGGGATAAGAGTCCTGAGGAAGGGTCACTGGACCCGAAGCATTAACTCTGTTTTCTCCTTCACAGATGCTTCCAGACCTGCTGAGCTTTTCCAGGAACTTTGTTTTCGTCCTTGATTTACAACATCCACGGCTCTTCTGTTTTTTTTTATTTAGATGATAAGGGAAACCCTATTGCTGCTGTGGGAGAGAAAAGAAGGAGTGAGGGCAGAAGTGTAGGAGATGGGTTGGGCCTGGTTGAGGGCCCTGTCAACAACAGAGCTAGGGGATCTTCGATTGAGGAAGAAGGTGGACACTTCAGAGGCTCTCTTGTTGACGTTGGTTTCTTCTGAACACATGCAACGGAGACGGAAGAACTGAGAGAATGGGATGGAGTCTTTACAGGAAGTGGGGTGTGAGGATGTATAGTCCAGGTAGCTATGGAAGCCGAAGGAGTGGGTAAAGGTCAGTTTGAGGAAATGAATGGCTGCTCATGGGGACCATTTGTGGCTGATAACTGGTAGTGTTCGATAGCAGCCAATGGGATAAAAAGGCCTGATGTGTGGGGTTAGGGGAATGCATGGGTTAAGGTGCTCAAGCTCTAAAAATGTTGAACCCATCTTGAAGAAATTCTGCTCCTCTCGCCAACCTTCAAGAATGGACTACTTCCACTTATAATTAGTATGAACATATGCTCATAGTTACAGATTTGTTCGTGGAATGCAATACTTAGAACCTTCTTTGGCAGGATTTGAAAGCATAGGAGAGCTTGAGAAATACTGGGCAAAGGCAGTGCTGAAGAATGTGAAGTCTAGGTGGACATGAGGGGTCTCAATTGTTAGAAATGGTTATTGCCTTTGTGTAGCATGTTTGTTATTCGCAAATTATCAACCCAAGTCTGAATGTTGTCCAGTTCTTCCTGCCAATGGATCTGGTCTGCGTCAATATCAGAGGAGCTCTGATGGTGATGAACATTGTGCAATTATCAGCAAACATGGCCAATTTCAGCAGCACAGTGGCTTAGTGGTTAGCACAGCTGCCTCACAGCACCAGTGGCTTGGGTTTAGTTCCAGCCTTGGGCATCTGTCTATATGGAGGTTGCACATTATCCCACTGTCTCTTTGGGATTCTTCTGGGTGCTCTTCTTTCCTCTCTCAGTCCAAAGATGTACTGGTTCGGTGGATAGGGCACGTAAATTTGCCTGTCATATCTAGAGGTACATGGACTTGCTGAATTAGCCATAGGAAATACAGGTAGAGGGTAGGGGGTGGGTTTGGGAGGGACAGTATGCACCTGATGGGCTAAATAGCAGGTTTCCACACTGTAAGGATTATCTTCTATGATTGAATTTTGTCTTATAATGGAGCAGTCGAAAGTAATTGAAGTAGAAGTCTACCAAAATAAAACAAAACCAGTCTGACACCAAATGAAAACACAAACACATTCTAAGCAAGGTCTCACATATAGCATGCATTGCCTGACCTAAAATGTCATCTCTTATTTACACTGATAAAACCTTTAGTTTTGATACTGTGGTGGCAGCAAGCTTGGTGACATGGATACAAACACTGAGTTGATGTTTAGACTGGTACAATTTGGAAGGCACACGACATGGAATGACTTTGCCAAGTAAGGGGGTTTATGCATGGGCTGTAACACAAAGGCAGATAAGTCAATTGTTTTTGACTCGATGAAATTGAGCGAAATTTTTATTTTTATTTTTGAATTGCTCACTTCTTATCCTGCAAGCATTCTCTTTTGGTTTACATTGTTTTTGCTTTGTCATTTTACTCTGCTTCTTTCTTATCCTGTAACTAATAATTCTTGGTTGCTGTTTGTTGGTAAGTATTAAAATGCTTCTTTGTGCCACCCACCAAGGTTGTGTTCAATATCATTGCAAGAACCTTAGCTCTTTCCTGGCTTTCAGTCATTTTGCAACGGGACTGCCTCTTACAATATGTGGAGATTATTAGCTTTTTATTTATGTTTTGCATTGTGATTTTTGAACAACTGCAGATTTCTTTTTTTGTGTGGCAATTATCATTTAACAATTCCAGAATGGTACACAGACATTCAGAAAAAGTTATATGTTCTGTCTCTCAGGCATCAAACTTGGAATAACAGAAGAAACTGAAAATGCTAACATGCTTATAGTGTTAGTGATTGGCACAGTTGTTTGGAGCCTATACAATCTGAGATTTGTATATAAATAATGCCTGAGGTTAATGGAAAATAAATTTGCCATTGGGCAGTCTTAACTGCGTGCATGTTCTGTCAGATTCCCTATGAAAAGGCACAGTGATATGTGATTCCAAGTTCACAAATCACACAAACATTACAAAGCTTAAGTATCAAATACTTATATTCCAATGACGTGGGTAGGTGAAAGTGAACAAATAATGCGTTTTATGTGAGTGCCTTTTGAGTGACCGTCTAGAGTACTGTGCTTCAAAGGAGTTATATATCGCCCTTTGAGATCTACAGGATGGGTTGTACAGTTTGCATTACAAGGGCATGTTCCGTCAACATGGTGTGAATTTCATCAATTTTGTGGCTTAATTGGTGAGACCAATAAATATGTTCATAATAAAGAAAGGAACTTGAGGACCAGATGCAGGTAAACTGTTTAGCTGGTTGGGAAATTCTCCAGAATGGACCTAAGTCAGAGTGAAATCCCAATTTACTTTGTGGCTCGGACACGATAAATTTGATTAATTGAATAGGTCATAATAATAGCAATTTACTTTAATTCAGGTGTGGAATCTGCAGATCTGGATCAAAGGTGACTAATTTAACTTGTTGCACTAATCAGCCTTGAATTTTTGAGTGATTGCAACATAAAGGACTGACAGTGTGGGTTTGAAATGCTGAATGGCCTGCTTTGTTTCTAATGTCTCATGAACTTTTAAAAAGGATGAGATAGGTTCGGTCTTTAACCATCAGAAGAAAAGGAAAGTAAATTTTGATGGGGATATATCCGCGAGACTTCTCAGGCTCTGACTAGTTTAGTCAGACATGGGTTACTTACTTCAATTACTGTTTGATGTCTAGCTTCATTGCAGACATTTGAAATTACTTTTGCCATTGTAATTTTCTAACAAGCTCACAAGAGATAAGAACAGGAGTAGGCTGTTCGGATCCCACAGCCAGCTTTGCCATTCAATAGTTGCATGGCTGAACCAACCTTCCTCCCCTTTCCCCTAGACACTTCATTGCCATCCTAATGAAGAATCTTTCTATCTCAACCTTAAATATCCACAAGGACTCTGCCCCAACGTCTCTCCATGGGAAGGGGTTCCAAAGATTCACAACCTGCTGACAGAAGAAATTCCTCCTCAATTCAATTTAAATTGGAACTCTTTATTCTGAGACTGTGTCTGGTCGGAGACTTTCATATGAAGAGAAACACCCTCTTAGCCTTTACTTTGCCAAACCCTTTAAGAATCTTCCCTGTTTCAATGTCATTCCCCTCTCATTCTTCTAAGCTCCAGTCTGTGGAATCTCAACAAGTTTTGCCTTTCCTCTCCATCCTTCCATCCTGTGGATCATCCTTGTGAACATTCTCTGAGATACCTTTCATAAAATGATAGATTACCTTAAATAACAGGACCAAAACAGCGCATAGTGGTCCAGATGTGGCCTCACCATTTTGTACATTTGCAGTAACACTTCCCTACTCTTATACTGCAACACCCTTGAAATAAAGGCCAACATTCCATTACCTGTTGTAAATGCATGTCAGTTTTCTGTATTTCATGCAGAATTCTCCCCAAGTACCTTTGAGTTGCAGCTTTCTGCATCTTTTCTCATTTAAATAATAGTGTTCTTTGTTCTCCTTTCCAAAATGAACAACTTCACACATTTTCCCACATGATATTCTATTTACCAACTTTTTGCCTCCTTGCATGATCTGTCAATATCTCTCTGCAGATTGTTTCTATCCTTGTCACAAAATGTCTTTCCATTTATTTTTGTTCTATCTGCATATTGAGCTACAGGACTTTTGAGCCATGAATGAATATTGCAATCAGTTGTGATGCCAGTACAGATCCCTTTGGAACCCCACTCATCACAGGTCACCAAACTGAAAAAAAATTCCCATACCAACTCTATGATTCCTGCTCATAAACCAATACTTCATACCATTATACTACCACCAATAACATGGGCTCTTATCTTATAGCTGAAACTTTTTTTGATGTAAATCGTTGAAAGTCTTCTGGAAGCCCAAATACAACGCATCCACTGGTTCCCCTCAATCCACTCTGGTTGAAACTGCCTCAAAAAACTCAAATAAATTAGTCAGCTGTGATTTGCTTTTCATGAAGCCATGTTGACTCTTCATAATAGATGATGACTTTCCAAATATTCTGCTGGTACTTACTTCCTCTACAATTTATTCCAATATATTTCCACCAACAGCTGTTAAATTTTTTGGCCTATAGTTGCCACTTTTGCCTCCCTTCTTTTTTTAAATAATGCTGAATTGCAGTCTCCTTTTAGCCTTTCCACATTCTTCCTGCCTGTCCTCACTTGCCTGGAAAAGATCATGTCTGGAGGTTTGCTTTATTCTTTTATGACCTGCAGGTAAGGCTGCTTGGGCAAGAATTTATTAACCATCTCAAGATTCTGTTAAATTGAATGGTTTATGAGGCTTGATTTTTAAGTGGCAGTTGGTAGCCAAATACATTGCCATGCGTCTGGAGTCACCTGTAGGCCAGGTCTGGTACAGATGGCAAATTTACTTTCCGAAGGGACATTGGTAAAGCAGATTTGTTGTGTGGTCACAATTAGGTTAACATTTTAATTCCTGATTTTTGTAACTGAATTCAAATTTCACCGGGTCCCATGGTGGGATACAAAACAATATCCTCAGATTATAAACTGGAATTTTTGATTACTAATCAATCCAGGTTTGTACTTTGGACAATTCTGTATACTCACTTAAAGTGGGTGAAAATTGGATTCTGCATTGTTCATGTGAGGTCCCTGCATTGAAGGAGCTGTTTAATCAGGAAGGCTTATGCAGATTGGACCATTGTCATTGGAGTTATCAACAATGGGAGCAGATTATTTTGAAATAGCTGAGCAGATTTGATAGGGTATAGACCAGAAAGATATTTTCGCATGTGCTTAAGTCTAGAACAGTGGGTTGGAAGATTTACAGAAAAGGACTCACCTATGTAACACTGAATTTTAAAAAAAGTTATTCTTTCAGCAGGTCATTTGACTGTAACATTCTTTTCCCCAGCAGCCAATTGTATTTAGACCATAGAATAAATATAATCAGCAGATGTTTGATGGACAGTAGAGTCAAAGGCTACAAGATGTGGGTACAGGGTGAAGTGCAGTGTGTTGTAGGTCAGAAATTTTGGTTAATGCCACGATAATCTGAATGCATGTTGGAGAATGTTCAAGGGGCTCGGTTGTCTACCACTTCTCCTTGTCGTGATTTTCTCATAGTTACTCAGGAAATACTTAATAGTTTCAGTTTGCTCCCAAGCAAAGTAGTTCAGATGATGACAATTAGTCTATTTCAGAAGGAGCTATATAAGTCCACGTGTTGCCAAACAAAGAGACATTAGGATGCAGGTTTGTGGTTCCTTCAAAGTGGATTCATGAGTAGACAGAATAGTGATGAAGCCATTTGGTATGCATGCCTTTACTAGCTAGTGCACTGAGTACAGGAGTTAGCAGATCATGCTGCGGCTCGACAGAGCATTGATCATGCCACTTTTAGAATACTGCATTCAATTTGAGTTTCCCTGCTCATGGAAAGATGCTGCAAACATTAAAGTGTTCAGAAAAGATTTATAGAAATGTCACCAGGGTTGCCTGGATTGAGCTGTAGGGAATGGCTGAATAGGCTGGATCTAGAAGTGCATTCCATGGACCATCAGAGGATAGGGGGGTGGGGTAATCTTACAGATGTTTATAAAATTATGAGGGTCTTGGCTAGAGTGAATACCCAAGGTCTTCTCCCAGGGTAGGGGAGTCAAATTTCTTTATCCTTTAATCGTTGAGAGGACGAGGGTGTCACTGGCTAGGCCACAATTTATTGCCAATCCCTAATTACCCAGAGGGCAGTTCAGAGTTAACCACATTGCTGTGGGTCTGGAGTCACATGTAGGCCAGACCAAGTAAGGATGGCTGTTTCATTCCTCGAAGGGTATTAGTGAACCAGATGGGTTTATTCCAACAATTGGCAATGGATTCATGGTCACCATTAGTTTCTTAATTCCAGATATTTATTGAATTAAATTCCACCATCTGCCACGACGGGAAACAAACCCGGGTCCCCAGAACATTACCCAGGTCTCTTGATTAACAGTCCAGTGATAAGACCACAAGGGTATTGACACCCAGCCCCTCACCTCTGCTACTACCACCATTCAAGGCAGAAGTTTAAGGTGAGAGAGGAAGGTTTAAAAGGGAACTTACAGTCATTTTTTTTCTTGCAGAAGGTGGTGCATATCTATAGTAAGCTATCAGAGGAGGTGCTGAAGTCTGGTTCAACAACAGCATTTCAAACACCATCTAGATGGATACATCAATATGAAAGGTTAAGAGGACATGCTCCGAATGCTGGCAAAGGAACCACATCAGTTGAGGATATTCTGGTCAGCATGAACAAGTTGGACTGAAGAGTGTGTTTCTATGTTGTACACCTCTATGACTATTAGGGAATGCTGATAGGATCATTTGAAGAATGTTGAGAGCATTTTCTTAAAGAACATAATGCTGTCAGGGATGACTCAAGTTGATTGAACTGCCATGCACTGCTCTTACTGTATAAATATGCTATATTTTATAATGCTGCAGAACTGACCCAATTAACCAGCCTCATCTACTCTTAACTGAACAAACAAACGCACCTCACATTTCAGTGGACCAACTTTAAAACTTTGATGAATACTGTATTGCGTTGTGTCTTTTGAATAAATGTTGATTTCAAAGTGCTTATGACTAACCAACAATGTACAGATAGTTTCCATAAGTCATGAGCCATTTGTGACCAGTTCATTGCTGGACATTAGACTTTGGATTCTTCATTTGGTTTGTTTAGCTTGATCTTTGCATATTCCATTCCCATTTTCTTACTGTTGCTTTTCTCACTTTTCACGCTCAAGTGTCAGTTTAATGTCACCACTTTGTTTAGTCTGAGGGAGTAACAATAAAAGATCAGTTGCACCTTACCTTCAAATGATTTGTTCCATTTTGTCAATATACATCTTTGAGATTAGACACTTGTACCTGGGCCCTCCTGGATGACAGACTCATACCAAGGCATAGATGGAGGGCTCTTCTACATGCCTGGATTTTGGAGTTTTCCTGTGCTTACCAAAACTGAGAGCTGCATTGGAAGGACTATTCACTTCTCTTCCATTCCTTGCCCGATGACAGATTTTTGAGAATTTTTTTTTGTGCACCACATGGAAAAAACACCATGCAGTACACAAGAGCCAATTCAGTCAGTCCTCACAAAGACAGATGAATAGAGCAGGGTAGATAGTAACTTTAACTCAGAAATACTCATGGTCTGTTCTGTCATGAGCAAAAATAGTACTGCTAACTCAGAGAGTCATTGTAATTATGGTACCAATATACAGCATATTTCAATTTCTGTTTGGTGGGAATGGAACTAACTTGCCCCTTCAACTGACCTGGTATGTCTTCGAAAATCTCTGTTCCTGTTGGAGAATGAAACTAATGCGAACAATAAAAGCAATCATGGTCATGAGACATGACAAGCTCACCAAAAGTTACATAATATTGGAACAAAGTGACCAGATTCAAAATCAGTTGAAAATAACATTGAGTTTTACTTATGGATTCGATATGGTCTTAGGTTCAATATATTCTTTTGCAATGCACATTTCACACTTTCTCACCCGGATTTGCCTGCTGCCTTGTTGCAGGATTAAAGATATTTAATTTACAGCATTCACACCATCCCCTTCAGTTTTTGCAGAGAGCAAAGGCATGGTTCACCTTAATACTGAGATGTTGACAAATTGTTCTGAAGGGCTCATTTTCGGACGTTGCCCATTTTGAATACTGAGACCCAGGAGGCCAACTGTTTTTACAAGTATCTGCATTGCTCTGAATATCTAGATCTAAGGCTGGACTGTACGCGTTCTCTGCTACAACATGCAACAATGAGTGGACCAAACAAAACAATTGAACACGATTGTATCAGTATTTACCGACAGTTTTGCCTGAAGTGCATTGCTTGATGAGAATTACAGCAATTAGAGTTATTAAACTGTCCACAACACATCTAGACACCAAGATGAGAAAAAGTTGTTTTCACTGCTGCCTAGCAGATCCGGTAAAAGTAGTATGTTTGCGTCTTGCATAAGTGATTAAGCAAAATCACAATAAAAAGTCAGGACAAAAACTAGGACATGCTTTCTTATGGAGGGTGCAATGCGCACTTCATGATATCTTTCAACGTGATGCATAATCGGGTAAATTTTCTACTGAAAAACTGTGACTGATAATAAGTCACACATGCATTATCAGTTCTGAATAAGTTTAAACTGTTAATCAATTTCATAGTACATATCTGATTATATTGCGACTGGGCTTGATGTGTATTTGTGTGCAATATCCCCAAGTATCATCATGCAGTGCAACTTCTATGAAATGTAATTGAATGGCTTTGCGCAAATTACAGAAAAGTAATTAAACAGAAATACAATAAAGAGTGGAGAAATTAGATCATTTTGAAAACAGTGACCATCAGGCAGAGCAGGCAGGTCTCCGCTTCCTTTTAGGATCTAGGTAGTCTTTTGCACAGAGGCCGACAACCCTAAAGTGGTACAAAAATTCATAAATAAAACTATGCAGGAGAAAATCGATTGACTTTAATGAATGGAATTGGATAGTTAAAAAAATAAGCTACACGTACACAGTCTGGCACCTTCATTGTGTAATTCACATCTCCTGGAGTTCATCCATTTCAAATGTTGAAATCACAACAATTATGGAGTTTCTTACCTGTGAATGTTCTTACGACGTTTTCTCACCAAGATACCAATCTGGGTTACAGTGCCGAGAAGGGCACTTACCAATAATGGAGGAGTAGGGCCTTTTTTTTAATAGATTTGACCATGCAATCACCAGTATTCAAACTGCTGTCACAGTCCCACGATTGTAGATGTTTAATTTTCTGCATGCAATCACATCAGTTTTTCTTACTGTTAGTTAGCTCATTCAGTTTATACCCCAACACACCAGTCGATCCCTATCATTAGCCCTGTTTACTTCAATCACACTGCCAAAGTAAACCTTATGCAACCTCTCAACTGTGAATCGCATCAAAATCGAACTAAAACCTTGATCACTTTGTTCCGCAACAATTCTTAGACCTGCACAGATTCATGCTTCATAAGGATTCATGCAAAAATCTCAATGTAGAAAGTCCATAGAAGCTGTGAAATGAAGTGAGATTGATGGCGGCAATAGATCCAAATTATCGCTGTTCTTCACGGTAACTCATGACATGAGAATGAAATCGTTTTGCTACGAAATTTATAGTCTGCGTTCTACGTCACATCATTAAATTTGCAGAGTGATATTATGTCACGTCCTGAGCCAAAAAATCAAAAGTTATGAAAGACAAGTCGCGCTTTTCAGTATCATTATTTAAAATTGCCCTTATAGGCCACAGGACACCACACCAAAATAGGAACCGGGAAACAGTTTTAAAAGTTCACATTTTTTTACCCTGAATCGTGTAACTGACACGAGCCGGGAGCTTGAATGCTGTGTGGAAAATCTGACAGGCGTAAACCGATCCTGCTCTCCACATGATCGAGAAAGCTGGAAACTATAACATTCGCCCCTCTTTCCATGCTTGCGTCAATTTCAGATGTAAACAGGATAACATTAATATACCAAATTAGATGAATTTCCCCTGAGAAAAAATGGAGCCGTTGTGCTGAGGAAAGTGACGGGCCGAACGGACAGATGACTAATCTTCACTGAAGTTGGTGGCACTTTGAACACATTGATTGAAATATGTGTTAAAACGCTATTAGTACATTACAAAAGCAAAATAAATAGCGAGTATCTTCGAGGAATAGAGATGAGATAACAATAAGAGTATTTCTTTCGTTTGGAAACACCAGTAAGCAAAATAAATTCACCAAGACGCCTGAGACAGCAGCTTGCAATCATAAGACAGCTTATCCACCCAGAAAGACAAAGGTAGCACATACATAGGAGCACCATCATCTTCACATTCTCCTCCAAGCCACTCGCCATCCTGATTTTGAAAATATACCACAGTTCACTCAGTGTCACTGAGTCAAAATCCTGCAATTCCCTCTCCAATGGCATTGTGGATCTGAATGTACTGAATGGACTGCGCAGCTCAAGAAGTCGGTTTCTCATCACTTTCTCTAGGGCAGTTACGGGGCAGGAGTAATAAACGCTGGCTCAGTTAGCGACCAGCACTTTCCATGAATGAATAATAAAAAATTAAAACATCAGTTGAGCATGGGGATTATACTTTCGATTGTCTTCAACAAACACTTGTTGATGGAAGCCACCATTAATGGGCTGCAACCGATGAAAGGCTCGGTTAAGCAAAATGTGCCTGTTCGATGTTTTAAAACTCCATGTGAGTCTTTCATTGTGATGGAAATATTCGGTTCTGTTTGTTCAATCATTAGAAATGTGTCGCTAGCACTTATTGCCCCTCCAATTCTACATTCATATAAACACTAACTTAGACCAAGTGATGGCACTGCAATGCGTAATTAATTTGGACAAACACTACGATCATGACAGCAGAATAAAATCAAACATATTCCGTCCGGCTGGGGGGAATCTGTAGAAAACAATGCCTCCCAGGACAAACTGAATCAATATATTTCTGAGTTAAATACGCATTGTGATAGTAGTGCACGCTGTGTGTAAATAAAACATTTGTTAAAATTAAACCAGCATAAGTAAAACAGCTAGTCGGTCAATGACCAGAACAACAATTGATCCAGTAATCTGTATTTTCGAAGATCAGTGGTCAACATTCCTGGTGTACGTAGTGAATTTCTGAAGCTCTATCCCAATTTTAGGCTGTGTTGAAAGAAAATGAGAAATTATTTTGGCTCTTCTCTCAGCCTCTGACATCGCTGAGGATTGATTTCTGAGTGCTTTATGTGTTGTTTCATTTCCTTTCCAGTTGCATTTCCGTCAGTTAAGAGTGAAAGGCACATTTTCAGTTCAATTTCAAGGCCTTTTGGTCCAATCTCACATCATTTTCTGAGTTACTTAATCGTTTCTCTCGAGGCTTCTTCTGACTTGGTCTTGACTTTCATGTTTGACCTTAAAATGCTTGGCGAATCTGTGGCACAGCATTTTAACACAAAGAATTAAACGCACATTTTGCCAGCAGGTCTTTGAAAGAGCTCACACTGATTCTAACAAACAGAATTTCGTGTTCTTTAATCGAAACTCTAACAAAGAGGCGAGTTGACAGCTTGCATTTTTTTTGTTCATTCACGGGATGTGGGTGTCGCTGACCAGGCCCAGCTGCACACCGTGTTATCTCAGATGCTCCAGCATCGGCAGTTCCCACTATCTCTGCAACAGTTGTTACTCACTTTGTGTCTTTTTATCCGACAGGTTTTGGTTTGTGTACCTGTGTAAATAATGCCCAAGACTGAAACGTATGAGGCACTTTCAAGTACAGACATTTTGACCAAAGTCGATAAAATCAAACTCTCTCTGCAAGTCGCTGGAAAATATCATAAACGTGCGGTACGGATAGAAGTACTTGAAGATAATATGGTATTGAGGGTGTCGCAATAAATCTTAGCAAATGTAACTGTTTCTCCAACATGTGGGCTCTGGTTTCTGTTTGACGTCAGAGTTGACCGCGCATTGTAGAACTTGAAACATTTACTCTCTCATCGACCTTTAACACAATAAGCATTTTTGCATGCTTCAAACAATTCCGATTTGCGGCAGCTCTGAACGAATTGTCAAGTTGACCAGCTTGTGTTCACATATCCATGGCAGTGTAATGAAACAGTCATCTCCATTCACCGTTTTCACTGCACCTCCAAGCATTTGGATGGATGTGTGCTGTGGAAACTCAACTGTACGTCTCAGTAGCACTGTGACTTTTCTGAATAGGAACGGTGTTTTGGTTTTGAGTCCTTCAGTTGACAAGGCACTCTGCAATTAATTGGCACGCGTGATTCTAACCACATTCATTGAAATTATGGAATGGAAAATCATCCCAAATCTCACAAAACGTTGATCAAATGTCTTTCACACGCAATAACTTTTAGGGAAAACAGTTTTTCTAATTGCCCAGCACATGTTCAGTGTACAGTGCTGCTGGTGATTGTGCAATAATTGTGCACTTATTGTTAGTTTTTTTTTCTGCTGCCGACCTGTTTCCTGTGGTTTACTGGGTCAGAGTACTGCTGCTAGCAAGGTGCAGTTACTGAGATGGACCTGATGTATATTCTTGTGTCTGGCTGAGACAAGTGCTCGCGATGGAACATTTGCTATCGATCCTTTCTGTCTTCCATTGGTTTTGTTGGTTCTTCCGAGGAGATTTTGTTTCCTGCTGACTTATCACTTCTGCTGCTGTAACTTCATAATGTTTAACTTTGTGACGGTGATCCCAACGAGTGTTTAGTGTTGTTGACCCTGTGTGTGCGTTCTTTTCGTGGAAACTCGATGTTGCTGGTCATGCTTCAGAGTTTCTGCTGGGATTACACTCGTGCTGCAGGTGATAGTGCTACTCAATCCTACTCATTAGTGTGGTCTGGTCATCATGTTTATTTTTTAATGAATCCCACTGCTCGTTACCGTGTAGATCATTTTTCGCGATTGGGTGTTTCGACCATTGTTGGCTCAGTCGTAGTATTGCGAGAATATATGTTGACATGATTGCGGAAAATCTACATGTTTAAAAACATTCCCTGGTGAATTCTAACAGTTTTACTGAGCAAACATTTCCCAAAGGTGGCGTGAGTATATGTTTGTGACAAAAATGAGTAAGTTTTCTCGGAATAACATATATACCTTTTGAATGGGTGCTTCTTGTGATTTGGTTTAATGTTTCTGTGCGTATACCTTACGCGAGTGCCTTGTGTTATTTGTATTTGAAAGCCAATATGTGTGTTAGTATTATTTTTTGATTACAGGTTTATGGGTGGTATTTTCGTGTGAGTTTATCTTGCTCTGGTGGAATGATTGCCACGTAAATGCTTCACTTTGTATAGTTGTGTGTATATCAGTGCTTTAGCTGTGTTTTCTGTCAGGTATTGCACCCGTTCATAATCATTACCCAAATAATTGGTTCCAAACCAACTACAAGTATTCCCTTATGCATCTGCTCAACATTTGTTTATCCTTTCAATCTGATTGTTCCACTTATTACCTGGTACTTAATGCACTGATCAAGTCCTATTTTGAGGTCGGACTTTCAGCTGGGTCTCTGGTACCTGAAATACTGAAGACAGTGCCTTGTCTAGCGAGTTTTGAGAAGATTTGTAGCTCAGGTTGAGGTTCTGGATGTGATATTGCGCTGAGCTGGAAGGTTAGTTTTCAGACGTTTCATCACTTTTTTTATTTGAAAAAATATACTTTATTCATAAGATGTACAAAAAAAACATATTTATACACCTACCCAGTCATGCAAGCCGCTCCGGGTTACCCAGGGGGTACATACATCAACTAAAGGGAAAAATAAAACAAAGAAGAAGAAAAAAACAAAGCAAAAAAAATACCCCAGCAGGTGTCACCCCACACAGTCCCAGTTGGCCCCCTGACCAGTTGAGGAAGGCGCCAGCTGGGCCCAGGTACCAGATAAGGCCCTTTTTTCTATTCTGGACGAGGGGTTTCATACCATGGTCTTTTCCCACCGCGCCTTGGCGGCGGCTGCCCCAAGCTTTAGCGCGTCCTTCAGCACGTAGTCCTGGACCTTGGAATGCGCCAGTCTGCAACATTCGGTCGGGGCCAGTTCTTTCAGCTGGCAGACCAGCAAGTTGCGGGCAGACCAAAGAGCGTCTTTCACCGCATTGTTGGTCCTCCAGGCGCAGTTGATGTTGGTCTCAGTGTGCGTCCCGGGAAACAACCCGTAGAGCACGGAGTCCCGCGTCACGGAGCTGCTCGGGACGAACCTAGACAAATACCACTGCAACCCCTCCAGACCTCCTGCGCATAGGCACACTCCAGAAGGAGGTGATCGACAGTCTCGTTCCCCCCGCAGCCACCTCGAGGGCAGCGTGCGGTGGCGCAGAGATTCCGGGCATGCATAAAGGATCTCACTGGCAGAGCCCCTCTCACCACCAGCCAAGCAATGTCCTTGTGCTTGTTTGAAAGTTCTGGCGATGAGGCATTCTGCCAAACGACATTGGCAATCTGCGTGGGGAACCACACGACGGGATCCACCCACTCCTTTTCCTGAAGGGTCTCGAGGATACTACGTGCTGACCACTGCCTGACGGCCTTGTGGTCAACGGTGTTTCCTTTCAAAAATTTCTCCACGAAGGATAGGTGGTACGGAATGGTCCAACTACTTGGAGCATTCCGCAGCAACCAGGCCAGGCCCATCCTTCGCAACACTGGAGACAGGTAGAACCTCAGTAAGTAGTGACACTTGGTGTTTGCATACTGAGGATCTACGCACAGCTTGATGCAGCCGCATGCAAAGGTAGCCGTCAGGGCGAGGGTGCCATTCAGTACACCCTTTCCCCCATTTTCCAGGTCTTTGTACATGGTGTCCCTGCAGACCCGGTCCATTTTCGACCCCCAAATGAAGTGGAAGATGGCCCGGGTGACCACAGCGGCGCAGGTCCAGGGAATAGGCCAGGCCTGGGCCACATACAACAGTACCGAAAGCCCCTCGCACCTGACAACCAGGTTCTTACCCGCGATGGAGAGGGACCGGAGCGTCCACCTGCCCAGCTTCTGCTTCAATTTGGTGATACACTCCTCCCAAGTCTTAGTGCACGCCCCAGCTCCACCGAACCAAACACCCAGCACCTTCAGGTAGTCTGTCCTGACGGTGAAGGGGATGAAGGAGCGGTCGTCCCAGTTCCCAAAGAACATGACCTCGCTCTTACCCCTATTGACTTTGGCACCCGAGGCCAGTTCAACCTGGCCGCAGATGTCCAATAGTCTATTCACCGACCGACGATCGGTGCAGAAGACAGCGACATCGTCCATGTACAGGGAGGTCTTGACCTGACGGCCTCTGCTACCTGGGATAGTCACGCCCTTCAGGCTCACGTCCTTCCTGATGGATGCGGCAAAGGGCGCCACACAGCACACGAACAAGGCAGGAGAGGGCAGCCCTGCCTGACTCCCGATCTAACAGGGAAACTGTCTGATTCCCACCCGTTGATCGAGACTGCACTAATGATGTTGGCGTAGAGCAGCCGGATCCAATTGTGGATGCCCTCCCCAAACCCCAATTTGGAGAGGACGTCCCTCATGTAAGCATGAGAGACCCTGTCGAATGCCTTCTCCTGGTCCAGGCTGACGAGGCAGGTGTCCACCCACCTGTCCTGTACGTAGGCGATCGTATCCCTGATGAGCACGAGGCTCTCAGGGATCTTTCTGCCCGGCACAGCACAGGTTTGGTTAGGGTGAATGACCGACTCCAGGACAGACCTGACCCGGTTGGCTATGACCTTGGCCAGGATGTTGTAGTCCACGTTCAATAGTGAAATGGGATGCCAATTCTTAATTTCTTCCCTCTCCCCCTTCCTCTTCTAAATGAGGGTGATGATGCCCTTCCTCATGGACTTGCAAATTTCCCCTGCCCAAAGCGCACTATCGTACACTTCCAGCAGGTCCTGGCCGACCAGGTCCCACAGAGCAGAATACAGCTCGACCGGTAAGCCGTCGCTCCCGGGAGTCCTATTCCTATCCAAGGACTTGAGGGCTCTGTCAGGTCGTCCAGGGATATCGGCCGGTCCAGCCACTCCCTCGTGCCATCTAAGACCTCCATGATAGACGACAGGAACTACTCAGAGGCCGTGCTGTCTGTAGGCTTCATGTCATACAGTCCGGCATAGAAGGATCTGCTGATCCTTAAAATGTCGGGCCAAGACGACGTCACCGAGCCGTCATCCTCCTTCAGCCGGCTAAGCACAGAGCTCTCTTTGTGCACCTTCTGAAAGAAGAAATGCGAGCACATCTCGTCCTGCTCCACGGAGTGGGCCCTGGACCAGAAGATTATCCTGGAGGCCTCTGTGGTGAAGAGCGAGGCTTGCTGGCCCCTCACCTCGTGGAAGTCCTCCGTGACATCGACCCCCAATCAACTGCAGAATGAACAGGTTCTGCACCCTTTTCTGGAGTCACGACTGCTTTCCCCGCCTCTCTCTCGCCTTCCGAACACCCTTGAGGACAAAGAACCTCTTGATGTTCTCCTTCACCGTCTCCCACCAGTCGCCCGGAGACTCAAAAAGGGGTTTCATGGTTCTCCAACGGGCATACTCTTAAGTTCCTCAATGTTCTCTGGGGTCAACAGAGTCGTGTTGAGCTTCCACGTCCCTTTGCCGGCTGGCTGGTCATCCTGTAAGTGACAGTCGGCCAGCAGGAGGCAGTGGTCAGAGAAGAACACCGGCTCGACGCCAGTGGACCTGACCGAGAACGCCCATGACACAAACAGGAAGTCTATCCTTGAGCGAATAGACCCGCCTGGCCTTGACCAGGTGTACCTCCGCTGCGCTCCATCTGCAGGGGTGCTGAAGACATCGAGCAGCTTGGCGTCCTTCACCGTGCCCATCAGGAATCTGGACGTGACGTCTAGTTGACTCCCCCCACCCGCTGTCCCCACGCCGGATCTTCCATCTGCGTCGATGATGCAGTTGAAGTCTCCGCCTAGGATGACCGGCCTGGACGTAGCCAGCAGGGATGGAAGCCACTGCAGGACAGCCAAGCACTCATTCCATACCACTGGGGCGTACACATTGATCAGCCTCAGGGGAGGGTTCCTGTAGGTGACGTCAGCCACTAGGAGGCGTCCCCCACCACCTCCTGAACTTGAGAGATGGTGAAGTCGTGCCCCCGCAGCAGAATAGCCAGGCCCGAGGACCGACAGTCGTTATCCCCCGACCAGATCAAAGGCCCACAGGTCCAGGCGCTGGACCATTTCCCGTACCTGCCGAGGTGCGGTATCCCGCACTCCTGCAGAAACAGGAAGTCCGCCTTGACGGTGGTCAGGTAGGCCAATGTGGATACACATCTTGCGGTGGACTTGACACTGCGCACATTAATGCTCGCAACTCGTACCCCCATTGTGGGCAGTGACCGCAGTACCCTCCAGAAGTCCAAGGTCCAGCCCCTCCATCTGTCCCTTCATGACCATTGCCCGGGTTAACTGCTGGACGCTCTCCGGGCTCAGGAAGCCATCCGTGCTGCCTTCCGGGTGGCATCCCCCTGTCGGGGGTGCGGAGGCAGGAGGGTCCGGCTCTGGGTCAGGCTGGGGACGCGCTGTTTCCACCTTCCCGCCTGGAAGTTCCAGGGTGCCCTCCAGTGCCCCAGCGGCACTTGACCGGGTGTCGGAGGGAGCCTCAGGACACCTCCCGTCACCTGGAAGTGTGGTGCTGCTTTCCTTCTCCCTCGAGATCTTTAACTTCTGCTTCAGGCAGGACCTCTCCGAATTCCCCTCGTCAGAGGAGCTCTTATAGCCCCCCTGTAGCTGCCTCTTCCCACCTGATGGTTGCGGTTCCTGGGCCCATCAACGCACCTTCCTCCTCGCTTTCCGGACTGTTGTCCACTCCCCTGGGTCGCCTGTCACCGCCTCCATCGACTCCAGGTTGTCGGGGGGGAGCGGAGACTGCAGGGGCGCTTTGCTGGCCTCAGGCCCATCCTGCAGGGCTGGGCCCTCCTGCACATTACTGCGGTCCTTGCTGGGCCCTGGTGCCTTCCTCTCCTCTGGGGGGGCTGGCCCCACATTGCCCCTGCTGGCAACCTGGGCATAGGTGGTCCCCCGCTGCGGGCATGCCCTATAGAGGTGTCCCGCTTCCCCGCAAAGGTTGCAGCTTTTCTTTTGTGGGAAATCCTTTGCAAGGTGTCCCTCCTCCCTGCAGTTTCTGCAGATGGTGGCTTTGCAGTCGGCCGCCACGTGACCTGACCGACCACAGGCATGGCAGACTTTGGGTTGCCCTGCATAGGTCAGGTAGCCCTTGCTCCTGCCGATTACGAAGCTGGACGATGGGTGTACGATGTTCCTGTCCGCGCCCATCCTCAGCGTCACCCTGACCTGCCTCTTACTGGTCCAGATGCCAAAGGGGTCCATGATGTCAGTTAGGTCTCCTTCCACCTTCATGTACCTTCCAAGTAAGGTCAGGACATCAACTGCTGGCACATGCGGGTTGTACATGTGTACAGTCACCATACGGCTCCTCTGCACTGGCATCACAAACAGCGGGACAGCGGTCAATACAGAGAGGGGACCCTCACCTCCTTTCTCCTTGAAAACCTCCAGGAAGCGCTTGCAAAGCTTGGCACTCCTGAAGGTCACATCGTAAAAACCTCCTCCGGGGAAATCCTGCAGGCAGTAAATGTCCGCAGCAGCGAACCCACAACAGTCCAACAGGACCCTCTTCATGAAGAAGGTGCGGCCCACAGGTACACATTCATCTACCTTCTTCACGGCAACGTGGATGGTGTTCCGGACCCCCTGACCTGGGGCACGAGCACTTGCCACAGCCATCGTTGCAGGTTGGCTGCTCCCCTGAACCAGAGTTAGGACGAAGCCAGCATTAAGATCCACTGGTCGCAAGGGTGCACAGCCAACCTGACGTCTTCCTTTCACCTCCAACACAGCACTCTCCTCCTCTCGGTCCACAAGAAGAGTGGGTCTTTATTTTATTCCAGATGTAAGCTGGTTCACTGTGCTTGAAGGTTTGTTCCCAGATGTTTCATCACCATTCTAGGTAACATCATCAGTGAGCCTCCGATGAAGCGCTGGTGTTATGTCCCACTTTTTATTTATCTGTTTAGGTTTCGTTTGGTTTGGTGATGTCATTTCCTGCGTTGGTGATGTCATTTCCTGTTCTTTTTCTCAGAGGGTGGTAGATTGGCTCCAAATCAATGTGATTGTTGATGGAGTTCCAGTTGGAATGCCATGCTTCTAGGAATTCTCGTGCATGTCTCTCTTTGGCTTGTCCCAGGATGGATGAGTTGCCCCAATCAAAGTGGTGTCCTTCCTCATCTGTATGTAAGGATACTAGTGATATTGGGTCAAGATAATACAATGTGAGGCTGGATGAACACAGCAGGCCAAGCAGCATCTCAGGAGCACAAAAGCTGACGTTTCGGGCCTGGACCCTTCATCCAGGCCCGAAATGTCAGCTTTTGTGCTCCTGAGATGCTGCTTGGCCTGCTGTGTTCATCCAGCCTCACATTGTATTATCTTGGAATTCTCCAGCATCTGCAGTTCCCATTATCAGTGATAGTGGGTCATGTCGTTTTGTGGCTAGTTGGCGTTCATGTATCCTGGTGGCTAGCTTTCTGCCAGTTTGTCCAATGTAGTGTTTACATTAACATTTACAGTAAACACCGTTTTCTCTGCACTGACTTTCTCCAGCAATCTGTGTTTTTGTTTCAGGTCCTCAGTAACCCCAGCTCGTTGTTTGATATCCTGCCCCAAAATTAGAGCACTAGCTCATTCCAGCCAAATAACTTTAGAGCTCCTACTCTCGTGCATGACCACAACGATGGAAGTCTTCAATAACTAATAATAGGCAAGTCAGTGCATTAAAAATAAACACAATTTTTTGTTTCGTTTATGTTTTGCAGCATCTGTGGAGAGAAGCTAGAGTTAACATTTCGGGTCGAGTGACCCTTTCTCAGGAGGAGTTTTCCAGTCATTTCTGTTTGTGTTGCTGTTTACAGCATCCGCCGTTCTTTTCGTTTTTATTCAGCATTTATTGTTATGCTTTCTTGGAACATGGACGTTGTTGGCTTGGCCAGTACTTATTGGAAACGTCTAAATGTCCCTGAGAAAGCCGCCTGGGGCTGCCTTCTTAATCTGCTGTCGCCAATGTGGTGCAGATAAACCTAGTGAGCAGTTAGGGAGGAAATACAGGAGGGTTTCAGAAACGGGGATGGGCTGGCTCTTTGTTGATCCATATCTTTACTTGAAAGTGAATTACTTCTCTGTAAACAGTAGAGTTTAGGAGTTTGCTGAAATCTGGCTTCTTGCCCGAATGGCTACATCTCTGATGAAGGGTCTAGGCCCAAAACGTCAGCTTTTGTGCTCTTGAGATGCTGCTTGGCCTGCTGTGTTTATCCAGCTCCACACTTTGTTATCTTGGATTCTCCAGCATCTGAAGTTCCCATCATCACCGGCTACATCTCCCACAGAACTGGAAAGAACGGCATCAGAATAAAACAGTGAAGTTGAAGGCAAGACACTCATTGTCTTAAAGCTTCAAGAAAGAAGCACTGTCTCTGAGGCTAATTGTCAGAAATCCCCCAAAACCGTGAATAAACAAAATGTTATTCACTATTATTTAATTGCAATTAACAATTTAATTGAGTACATCTCAACTTACGTCTAAATTCGCTTCTTAACTGAAGAGCAGGAGCAGACTGAAGAAATCACTGTTCGACAACTTTACATGAGTTCCATTACCATGGTCACGATTTGGATTTGATGGATGTCTGAGCGAAATAGTCTAGGTGAATGTCAGTGGGTGTCACCGCCAGGGAAGGTGGAAACTTTGTAACAGGGCTGCCCGAAAAAATCAGCAAAATTAAGCAAATCCCCATCATTCACCAGCCGACTTGACATTTACTTCATTTCATGGAAACCGACTGCGATTTGCACAAAACCTTCTACGTTTTTACACAATTAAGTCATTGAGCCAATGACCAGGGAATATACATATGAAATTGAATGCATGATTTGGAGCATTACGGAATACATCCTGGTACTTTTGAAATTCTAATTAGATTACGAATGCCTTTGAATCATGGAATCCCTTCAGTGTTGTGAAAGGCAATTTCGCTCATCGAAACTGCACCGACTCACCAAACAGCATCCCACCCAGAACAGGACCTCCACCCTTACCCCATTACCCCACACTCCGCAACTCCGCATTTCCACCGGTATCTTTACTGCTAATTACCAAACACTACGGCCAAATTAACATGGCCAATCCGCCAAGCCTGCACATCTTCGGACTGTGGTAGGAAACCAGGGTACAAGGCAGAAATCCAGGCTGACAAGGCGAGAATGTCCAAACTCTACACGACCCAAGGCTGGACTTAAAGGGGGATCGCTGTCTCCGTGTTCGAAACACGCTTTTTCTTTGATGCGGACTTTGTTGTATCCTGTTACTGCAATTAAATTCTAAGAGAAAAGTTCTCAAAGAAAAAATATGATTGTTATGTGGAAACAGATTTTAAAAAGTAAGGGGCGGCGTTTTGCACAAGTCTGGCTGATATTGTAAATAAGCCTGGAGGGCCAGGAGTGTGACAAAAACAGAAGGTGCTGGAAAAGCTGAGCAGGTCTGGCAGCACCTGTGAAGAGAAATCAGAAATAACGTTTCGGGTCCGGTGACTCTTCCTCTGAGCTGGAGGGGGCCATGTCTTTGAATTGGGTAAAATTAACATCTCGTTTTTCTGGTAGAAATATGAGCTGTGACAGTAGTTTCACCATCTAGGTCAAGATTTTGCTATAACTGTAGTTGGCTGTCGGTGTTATCATTTCCGCTCACTGTGACCACAGCAAGATCTTATATGAAAATACATGCATGTTGTCCACTCGGCAAGGAATTAGTCACGTGCTTGTTGACTTCATCTCGACGCAAGTGATTAAAATCGATGCATAACTGATGTTCCAACAAATTTTCACAGTTCTCTTTTTATATTCAATGTATGATCTGCCAGAGTTTCGTTGTCGCTATGTTTGTGAGTGGATCGCTGTGGAATTTATGTTTTTTGTGCATTTCGTATCCAGGCACATGCTCCTTCTTACAGTGTTTGAAATATTCTTGATCGAGGTGTAAGAATAATTGAACTAATTTGTGACGGATAATCGGATACTTCATGTTTTTCACATCAGTGTTCCTTTTCCTAGAAAACCTCTGGATACGTGAAAAAATATTTGCGACAGTTCAGTTAGGGCAGGATTTCAGATAGTGGAGCAGGATTCAAAGAGCAAGGCATGCTAAAATTCTACTGTGTGAGTGTATTGGATTAATTATGTTATATCATGTGGTCCATCTTCCCTGTTTCATCAGAACATGTATCTTTTGTTAACAGTTGCTGTGTGCACTTCGAACAATGTTACTCCGAATGTTATGCTAATAAGGACCCTGATACAGTCAACAGTTACCATGCGATGCCCTTTCTCCTTCGAACTCAACCACTCAAACATAAATGTTTACTGGTTCAGAGAAGGTAAAAAGATGCTTCTCCAGGACGACAGCAGAGCACTCTTTCATGTAAAGAGAGGGGGAGCCTACCTTCATCTCTTCAATGTGACTGTCCGGGACGCTGGAACATATTTCTGTGCAGTCAAAAATCAGCATCAAACGGTTGATAACAAACCCTCTGCGCAACTTGATGTCTACGGTTAGTGCAAACAGAGTTAAACGTTAACGTTTGGCTCCAATGAACGATGAATGTGTTAGCAAAAAATTTTTTCGTAAACATATACAGTGCATATAAAAGCGTTCACTTCTTTGGAACCTTGTGTTCAACAATGTACACAACAAAAACACATCATAGTAACATTACACAGTTCAGCAACTGCACTATGTCAGCAACTGGTTTTTAGTTATGGAGTGGAGAAAGCTAATGCAAAACTTTCATGTGAGGCACTTCTTACAATGTGAGCTTGGAGTAACGGAGTGAATTTGTCTGGAGCTTATTGGCAATATTAAGCATCTCTAAGGCTTTTGAGTAGGTTTGTAGCTCGGGTTGTGGATGTTGTGGTTTGTTGGCTCTTCCAATTGGCTCGTTGTTCCGCAGACGTTTCATTACCCTGCTGGGGAACATCATCACTGTCTTTCCGGGAAAGGACAACAGTGCTTCATCGGAGGCTACACCATCGATGTTCCCCAGCAGGGCAATAAAAAGTCTGCGGAACAACGAACCAGCTCGGCGAGCCAGCCAACCACAATGTTAAGCATTTTAAATGTCCTTTTATTTTTAACTTTGAAAAGCCAAATTCCTATTCCCCTCGTTTAGATTGTGGCCGTCTCATTTTCTATGATCCAATTGCCAAACCGCTGATTGCGAGGAGGGAGACAACGCAAATGTATTTGTATTGATTAAGAGATAACACAGGGTGGAACTGGAGGAACACAGCAGGCCAGGCAGCATCACTGGAGCAGGAAAGTTGACGTTTCGGTCGGGGTTTACCCTTCCGAAAAAGGGGTCTCCTTCTTTGTGCTCCTCCAGCTCCACGCCGCGTTTATTTCTGATTCCAGAATCTGTAGTTCTTACTATCTCGTTGTATTAATTAATATGGACACAAGGTAGTATCCAATTTTGCTGAACGTGCAGGTAATGTACCAATTGCATTAGGACGTCGCGGCATGAAAAATGTAATAACAACTCCCGCCACTATAAGTAATGACGATCATTGCAGCTGCCATATCCAGAAGTAACAGCTGGTTAGTTCATTAAATCATTTAAGTTTTGGTATAGAAGCCCAGTGTTCACATTTATGTGAATTTTATTTACAATACAGCTTCACCAGCTCCCCTAAACATTGTATTGATACGTTCCGAAGATCCTTCATCTGCTTCTTTCAAGCTGCAATGCAGAACATCTGGCTTTTATCCGGAATACTTTAACCTGACTTGGCACAGAAACGGGGCACAAATCTTCACTGGATTTAGAAATGAAAAACAGGCAAAAGGCGAGGGACTTTATGAAGTGGTCAGCTCTTTGGACATACCAAATATACCGGAAAGTGACACAGTCTACATGTGTCATGTGTATCACGTTTCAAGCGCATTTCCAGCAAATGCCAGCTGCACTGTGACGAAAGACGGTAAGATTCTATGACACGATGTACGTTAATCTTTCAGACATTGTTTAAAAACGTTGACCGAGTAGAAAGTGGTTGCTAAATTCAGTTGCCTCCCTTATGTCAATCCCGAAATTTGACACGATTGTACAGTTAAGGGTTTCCTTACTGCAACTTATTCCGAAGGTGTGTGGTATATTGTTAGGTCAGATACTCCAATACAGGACATTCGTCATCGAGGGGTCCCGTAGTTTAAGTACATTATGTTGCAATTTACTGTGAATAACTGGAAATCTTAAAGAGGGACAAAGAACTAGAGAGGAATATCAACACGTTATCCAGCACAGATGAGGCCGTTTGATCCATTGACTGCACTGTACCTATTTACATTCATCACACTTTCCAGCAATTAGCCCATAACCTTGAATTTTATGACAATTTAAATGCTCATCCACGTTCATTTCGTAAAGTTTTCCCATCTGTATTAACCCCCTCCCCCCCAACAGTACGTTCCTGATACTCAACACCTTCGCTGAAAAACTACTCCTCAGATTTCACTCTAAACCTCTTGCCTTTCCCTGCCCAAATTATAACATCTCGTCGTTTGCCTTCAACTGAAGGCTACAGAGATAGTAGGAACTGCAGATGCTGAAAAATCTGAGATAATAAGGTGTAGAGCTGGATAAACACAGCAGGGAAAGCAGCATCAGAGGACCAGGAAAGCTGACGTTTCGGGCAGACCCTCTTCTTCAGACCTTTTCTTCTTTCTGCAGAAGAGGCTGAGCCCGAAATGTCAGCTTTCCTGCTCTTCTGATGCTGCTTGGCCTGTTGTGTTCATCCAGCTTTACACCTTGTTGACTAAAAGGAACAGTTGCTTTTATTCCACCCTGCCCATTCCTTCATTATCGCAGGCACCTCAATCAGGATTCTCCTCAACCATCTCTGCTCCGAAGAAAACACTCCGTGTTTCTCCAAACTCTTCATGGCGAAAATGTTCCAAACCAGACAGCATCCTTGTAAATGAGAGATAATGGGAACTGCAGATGCTGGAGATTCCAAGATAATAAAATGTGAGGCTGGATGAACACAGCAGGCCAAGCAGCATCTCAGGAGCACAAAAGCTGACGTTTCGGGCCTAGACCCTCTCTGATGAAGGGTCTAGGCCCGAAACGTCAGCTTTTGTGCTCCTGAGATGCTGCTTGGCCTGCTGTGTTCATCCAGCCTCACATTTTATTATCTTAGCATCCTTGTAAATCTCCTCTTCACCCACCTCAGTGCAATCAAATCTATCTGTATTGTTGGGCTGAAAGTATGTGGCAGATTATTTTTAAGCCTGATATGAAATGATTACAAGAAGATGTGCACTCATTGTATAGATAATTTGTTTAGTTAATACTTCACACATTTATGAATTAATTGTCGCCATTTTAAATTACGGATAGACATTAAAGTGAAATGGTTCTGTTAAACTATTCAGAAATCTATTTTTAGAAGTGTTTTTCACACTGCCTTTTGGATCACGTGAGACTTTGGCGTTGGCAGCATTTGGAGCTCTGTCCCAGATTCCATAGTGCCAGTTTCACGAACTCTAGCCCAATGGCGAAAGGTCAATGACCAAGGTAAAGCCGCTGATATTAAATTGTGTTTGAATCTGAATCTGAGAGGCATGGATAGAGTCGATAGCCAGAGACTTTTCCCCAGGGCAGGATTGACTGCCATGAGGGGTCATAGTTATAAGGTGTTCGGAGGAAGGTATAGAGGAGATGTCAGAGGGAGATTCTTCACCCAGAGAGTTGTGAGCGCAATGAATAGTTTACCAGTGGAAGTCGTGGAAGCAGAGTCATTAGTGACATTTAAGCGACTGCTGGACATGCACATGGACAGCAGTGAATTGAGGGGAGTGTAGTGATAATGGGAACTGCAGATGCTGGAGAATCCAAGATAATAAAATGTGAGGCTGGATGAACACAGCAGGCCCAGCAGCATCTCTGATGAGAACCTCTGATGAAGGGTCTAGGCCTGAAACGTCAGCTTTTGTGCTCCTGAGATGCTGCTGGGCCTGCTGTGTTCATCCAGCCTCACATTTTATTATCTGAGGGGAGCGTAGGTTAGGTTGTTTTATTTTTGGATTAGGATTATTCCACGGCACAACATCGTGGGCCAAAGGGCCTGTACTGTGCTGTACTTTTCTATGTTCTATGTTCTATGTTACACGCCATATCACCACTTCCAGTACTTTTCCACGTTTTCCGCTGTGCAGAATAGAAGCTGAAAACATCTTTCATCGTGTCTTTTTAGCTGCACATTATTCTGTTCCCCACCCATCCAAGGTCATGTGGGTACCTCCCAACCAAAGAAGGCCGTTTTTACGCGAAACCTGTAATTTTGCACTTGTCTTCAATTGCTGATTTTCATGTCCAATTAACACTTAATGATTAGCCCTGAATAGTCTGGTTTCAACATTTTTTTTATTGCACACTACAGACCACTCTGATATTTTCAAGATAGATCATCAAAACCTTATTCAAGCATGTACATATTGCTCAATAGATTCAACTTGGTTATACATGTGGTATAGTTTACAGACCATTACACACGTGCATAAAAAATGAAAAAAAATTAACAATATTGTAACAAGGGTGATACCATAAGAGTGAGAGTACTGCTGAAGCTTTTGGTAACTGTTGCTGAAATATGACCCTCTAATGATGCGTAGTAAAGGTTCCGCAGTTGTCTACTTTGCGAATGAATTGAGCATGGCAGCAAGTCATGGCAGTTTCGTGCTGTAAAAGTCATGGTGTGCTTCTGCCAGTGGGAACCAATCTGCAGGACAGCCTGCTGTTTCTTAAAGATCACATGTGGAGATACCAGACTCAATTGGCTAGTGAAGTTATAGTGAAGTTATAGTGAAGTTACACAGTTATAGTTTCCTATTCTTTGATAATGTGTCTTCATTTCTAATTTCATCATAGATAACGCACATTTTGTCCCTAAGTAGGCTGGCGGATGTTTCCTCTCTTTTATCATTAAATTTTATGACACAATGTGAGTGCTGATTGCACGCTTGCGGGTCAGGTCAGTTTCATGGATGATCGAGTCATTAACGGTAACTTCCTGCGCGAATATCCCTGCCTTGATGCAACAATACAAAACATGCTTGAAAGGTAGAAGGATATAAAAGGCATGCTAAGCTTTCTGGGGCTTTGTTACTATAAGGTCTAGTTGCTGTTATGCAGCTATTTGCCTGAAAGTGAGCATATCCCCAAACAGATGAGGTCGGGTGCTGAACGGGAACCACAATTACTGTTGTGTGCTGTTTAAAATCACAAGAACGGCATTAGATGCTGTGACATTGCAATTGCTCTATAGCACATCAGGCATAAGTGTTCAGTTAGTAAATGGTGAGGTGAAAAAAATTTCTAATACAGCAGCTGTACGGATAGCAATACTTTGGTTAATTGATGTCACTGTGCGAAAACTATACAGTTCGAGCAGATTACAATGTACTCAGTTAGTTTCGGCAGGTAGATTCATCTGGGCGTGATACATTTCCAAAACAGCATTTTCAGCAAAAGTCCATACCATGCCGTTCAAAAACCAATTTGCTAAGTCTCTATGGACTAATTATTTGGTCACCGCAACGAATAGTTTAATAGGTTCCTCAGTTATTTGCCCAGTTTTAGCAATTTTATGTTTGGAGCCTCAACACCCATGGAAGTTAGCAGACCTATTCCTACTTCTGATCAATATAGAACAGTGAAGAGTACATCCCTCCTGCCTTACCTCTAATGTTAACGGTGTGTTTACAGAGCGGCAATGAGAAGGTAATTTTTCCATTGTTCATCTCCACTGTCAAAATTAAAACAATATCCTGTTTGAACACAAGGGTACAGACTATTGGAGTACTACTGGAGATGGGGTAATTGAATTGTACTTAATGGACCTGGATTTATGGCCCACCAAGACGGTTTACACCCCTTTTATCTCTCGAGCATTTTGACACAACAGCTACTCAACCCGCATACGAGCCACTGCCAGGCAACATCTCCCTTCGGCGCTGTGTCCCAAGATTTCAGTAAGAAACCAGTCCTGTGGTGAGTTCTAATTAGGTTAAGTGAGGCACATGCCTGCTTCAATAAGACAGCATCGCCACAAAGCTTTGGGCCATTTCTTTAGCAGTCCAGGCCTGCACCTCACTGATTTTATTTCTCATATTGTCAGGAATCACACGCTCTCCCCGGCCCATTGTATTCTCAGCAAAATAACACACCGGCTTGGTCCCTGGATTTTCTTAGGATTAATTTCTCTGCCTTTATTCTTGAGATGCTAAATCAAAGTTGCTATGTCTTTGGCTATTGCTTCCATTGAAGGGCGATGTAGCAATATATCATCAATATAAAGGGTTAACTCTCGCTGGAGAGAGGGGACATCTCCAGATCCTATTAAACCATGGCAGAGAGTTGGAATGTGCAAGGAGCCCTGTGCAACCCACAAACCGAGTGCTGTCCTCCCACCTGTGTGAAAGCAAACTGATTTTGTGAATTCTTATCAAGGAAATGAAAATATTTGAGAGGTAGATTCCAGCAAACCATTCATCAACTCCCAACGACAGTGGCTCCGGTAATGTTACAATCTCTGGGAGAGCCAATGTCAATGCTGGGGTGTGTTGGTTTAACTGTCAGCCATCTACCATCATTCTCCAGTTACTACCTGGTTTCTGCACTGACCATGCAAGGCAGTTATACAGGAAGACAGCAGGTCATACAACTCTTGCTTTCACTGACCCTTCAATAGTATCTGCGATCTCCTTGTGTCTTCAATACTGCTTGCCGTTAACATTTCGCAAAGGGAGTGAAATGTATTGGGTTTTCCACTTAGCTTTCCCAACCACGACATTCATCCTTTATACATCAAAACAAGACGTTCCTGTTAGAGTCCATACTCCCATTCCCCTAACAACAATTGCACCAGAGCCTGCACCCTCGGTCTTTCTGCTCTCTCAAACCTATTAAAAGTGATTTTATTTCCCGCATGTCTAGACCATAGCAAGCCAGGCCGCAATGTGCTGTTTATTTCCATTTCTCCAATGAATTGCGATTGGGATGTGTGATCTCTCTACCGTTGAGTCGACTCCCCCTTTTGGTCGCATCTCAGTGTTCTGGCCACCTTCTCAGTCTCGGGGATTATTCACTCTCCACATCTGCTCCAGGTCCTCTCATGTAGGGTACAGAAGGAACTCTGATATATCCTTTTAATATTTTTTTCTGGGAAGTAGCATCTAAATCAGAATTGGGTCCTCACAGCATGGGAGGGGTCGATGTCCCCTTTTGTCCCTGACCGGATTTACCAATATTTTTTCCAGAGGGAACACATAACACTGATGGTGATACCATGCATTTTCTGTCTATTTCAGACCTGTCTGTGCCTGTTTTCCACACAGCAGCAAAGATCTCATTTTGCTGATTTTCTTTTTTTGTTTCCTGTCCTTCCCTGGGTTTCCCTTGTTACCGCTCTCCTGCATTATGCTTGGCGCACTTCCGCATCCACTAACTGTCCAAACAACATTACAACTTCACCGAATGGTCTGCCCTGAGCTCGCCCCAACATTGCCAGCAGCGTCCCTCTGAGATGCGTGGCACGATCTGGATTCTCATTCGGGTTGCGAAAGCTTCCGGGTCCGGTTGCAAATCGTTTGTACACTCTCCTGTTTGTCTCAATCAGGCACTTCCCTGTGATATTGTACGGCATGGTACAATTTCCTGCTCCCAATCCATGGTGTCCAGGTAAGTAATTCTGACTGCTACACGTGTACATGCAGCTAATGTTCCAGGCCCATAGGCCTATATAGAACATTATATGTGGCTTCATTTGAAAGAAAGTCTCCAATATTCTGGAGTCCCTCATTATTGAGAAACATTAGACACGCACAGGGCCCCAAAGCGGGTTAATCCAGCTCCCAGTGCCCTACTTTTTGATGGAATATTTTTCCCAAATCCTGCAATCCTGTCAGTGGGTAACCCGGCACAATGCGAGCATGCTGTGGCGGGGTGGGGGGGGGGGCGGTTGCTGCTGGCCGCGCCCTTTAGCTGTATTAGTTACTAACTGGCGCGCCGAGGGGGCATAATATCACCGTTAGAGTCTCCTTCCCATCAGTCCCCTCGTACTCCGAATGGACGAATATCACTCTCAGTGATCGGGGACCCGATCAGTTGAAGCGAATAAAAAGGGCACTTGAGCTAGATTCACTTTCCAGTTTCTTTTTCCCGGTTCGCCCGCTTTTTGTGCTGGACTGTGGCCAATTTGCAGGTTCTGCCGGTCTGCTTCTTCTCAACTTTATGCGCGCTTTCCTGAGCAGTCCGAGCCACCGTCGCCAGCCCAGCGGTCAATGTACCATTCGCCTCCTTTCAATCTCGCACCTCCCGGGGCAGCATACGGGAGGCCACTCAGTAGGATCCACCCCATGTGGGTGACACCCTTGATTTGCTTTGGGAAACCTACTTCCCTCAGACAGCCCTTCATGGCACAGAGTCATCCTTTGGGATTCTGCTCTAAATTATTTTGTCTGCTACAACCAACCTAACCCATTGAATTAATCACGAAAGGACCATCCCAGGACACCGAATGTTCTTCAAACTATCATTTTCTTGAACGTTTTGCTCAGATGCTGCTCGCATAGCCTAATATTTTGTTCAGCCGAAAGTCCCTAACTGGTTCTTGTAGGTCTGATCAAGAAAATGCGTGCACTTCAGTAGAAAGCTAATTATAGGGTTGAAATATTTCACATATATATGAATTAGTAAAGTGAGTCTATTCGATATATAGTTCAATACATATATAAAAGCTAAATCGTGAGTTTAAATGACTGAGATGTACATTAACGATGCGAGTCTCACACTGCCTCTCTGCTCCTTGGGGAGTTTGGCGATGGCTGTACTTGGAGCTCGATCTCCGGTTCCACGGCACCTGGCTCACGCCCAACAATGAAAGTTTATTGACTGGGGCTAAGTCCACCGACATTAATACTATTCTGAATCTAATGTTACACGCTGTTTTACTGTTTTCAAGTGTCTTTAGTGGTTTTCCAGGCATTCCGCTGTGCAAAAACAAAAAATGATATGGAGGTGCCAGTGTTGGAGTGGGGTGGAGACGAAGTCAGAAGTCACACAGACCACGATATAGCCCAACAGATTCATTTGAAATCACAAGCTTTCTAAGCGCTGCTGTTTGGTCAGGTCCTCTTCACCTGATGAAGGCGCAGCTGTTGGAAAGCTTGTGATTCCAAAACAAAACGTGTTGGACTATAACCTAGCGTCTTATGACTTCTAACAAAAACTAAAACATTTCCAAAGTGGATCTTTTTTAACTGCGCAATAGCATTCCCCTCCAAGCCAAAAGAAGCTGTTTTGCCATAACCTTGCGTTCTTCCATTTGCCTTCAATTGTACATTTTCATGTCCAATTAACCTTTGAGGCTTAACTCTTATGGTCTGTTTTGGAAATGCTTTAAGCAAAACACTTAGGATAGTATGGTGACCCGAAACGCTCACAGTGCTCAAGCTGTGGTCTAAGCAAAGTCCTGTAAAACGTCAACCTCGTCTCCTTGCTCTTATAAATCTACACCGTCACTGGTAAGACCATATGCCACGTTTGTCTTCTTAACCACCCTGTTGAACTGCCCTGTTACCTTCAGGGACCCGTGGACAGAAGTCCAGACCTTTCCTGTTCGTCTGAGCTCTTTGTCTCACGCCGTTCAGTGAGAATCCCCGTCTTGTTACTTCTTCCAAAGACCGCTGAATACCTTCACACACGTTCAGAGTGCGATGTAGGCAAGGGTGTACCCATTCATCCCAAAATTCAACAGAGTCTAGTAGATCTTCTGATTGCATTGCGATATTGTTTACTGGGAGCACATTTATTGCCCATATGCAATTGCCAAGAGCGCAGTTTACAATCATCCAATTTTCAGTGAGTCACATGTAAGACAGTTAACATTGGCAGAATTATTTCCAAGAGGATCAGGCCATACAGTCATAGAGATGTACAACACAGAAACAGACATTTCATTTCAACTTCTCCATGCAGACCAGACATCCTAAATAAACTTTGTCCCATGCGCCACCATTTGGCATATATGCCTCCAAACCATTCCTCAAGATGCCTTTTAAATGTTGTAATTGTACCAGCCTGTACCACATCTTCTGGCAGTTCATTCTAACCATGCATCGCCCTCTGCATGAGAAAGTTACTCCTTCGGTCCGTTTTAAATCTTTCCCCTCTTACCTTAAACCAATGCCCTACAGCTTAGGACTCCGCCACACTGGGAAAAGTACCTTGACTATTTACCCTATCCATGGCCCTCGCAGTTTTACAAGCGCCTGTAAGGTCCATAAGGTCACTCCTCAGCTTCTGCGGTTCCAGAGAAGATAGCCCCAGACTATTCAGCCTCCCTCTGTAGCTCAAACCGTCCAAACCTGGCAATATTCTAATATATCTTTTTCCAAATGCTTTGAAGTTGAACAGCATGTTTCCTGTAGCATGGAGACCGGTAGTTTTACGACAAATGCCATTCCGGGTTTTTATTGAATTCAAATTTCACCATTGCACTGGTGGCATTAAAATCTACTTGCCAAGAGCTTGTAGCTCGCTCTTGTTAGTCCAGTGAAGTACAAGTATGCAATTGCCTCCCCTCAACAGTTAGATTGGATGCACATGGAGAAAGATTTCCTTTGAAAAGGTGTCAATTAATTTGTGCTCCAAAGTGAATCTCAAAGAACGTCATCCCATTATAACTGTTATCTGATCTGAACTGTTTTTATTTGAATATTACCAGTGTTGGATATATTAATTATCTTTATTGCTTCATCTGCCTTTCTTTCTCCACATTCTTATGGTTTGCCCTCTGTATCTAACTGCATTTAGGAACGCTGAGGGGAGAAATTGACATGTGAAATTTCATGTACAGTAGCAAAATATTTACAGGGCAGTTTAATGGGAAACAAAGCATGTATTATTTAAATTTGTACGTCTTGATTTCCAATACAATTTCTCATTTTAATGCTGTGTTATTCTAATAGATTTTGCCTCTAAAATCAGTATTCCTGTTGTTGCTGGATGTTCCACTGGAGCACTTGCAATTCTATTGTGCACAGCGGCGATTGTCAAGTGTCGTCTATTCATTATAGCTAAAGGTATGAACAATGATAGGCATTCTAAATGAAATAACTTGCATACAAGCATTGAATAAACAACCTGAAGTGCATGTACACAATGAGGTAATGAAATCTGACTCGTTCAGTTAAATTAAATATGTGTTGTAAAAGTATTTGAAAACATTTGTGTCACTTCAACCTTGCATTGCATATTCAGATTCATAGCTTTAGTATGCTAATGCCTATCTTTTCAGATCTGAAGTTAGTCCAGTGAATTTCACTGATGAAGTAATATTTTCACTGTGTCAACACAAACTAAATAATGTTACTTGTGCTCAACATTTTGAGATACACCCTGAATCTAGTTAACCTCTTATACATTTTGTCTATGTGAATGGCATGGCATTTTGCCATCAGACTGATGAACGCAAACATCACACCTTTCTTGACAATTAATGCCAAATTTATTGTCACTAGGTTCAAAGGAAGAAACAAGAAATCCTACTAAGCACAAAGATGAGGTAAGGTCTCCAGCCATCGACTTTGCTTCAAAATTTATCTGAATGATTCAGAGACTGCAATCAAAAAAAATCTGTTCTGTAAAACTACGTAAAAATCTATCTGGATGGAGGTGAAAAGTTTTATTATCATGACCAAATTAGCCTTTAATATGAAAGGAACACAGAGAAAGAAATGCCTGGAAGTATTAGTCACTGAGAACTATCCTACTTACAATGAATATATCCATCATTGTACAGTCATTCATGTTTCAAGATTCTCTTACAATGTTATTGATTATCTTTTGTCACATGTTGGTGGATGGACATAGTTATGTAGTCTATTCCTCAACAAAACTGCTCCAGAAAAGTATACCTACCACACTCTTAAAGTCATCCTTCACAGCCTTTGCACTCGTTAATATGTCTTGATTGAATCCAGCCATGATTGTTGCAAAACCTATGTACTGCACTTCACTGATCTCTTTATTTTGCCTATGCATCACCTTACTACTGGTGTTTGTGGCTTATAAGCTTCTGCCAATGTTTCCTCTGCTTGATGTTGCTTAGCTCCATGAAAGCAGATTCCTCATTTCATTTTACAGTAGTAGTTCTTTGATGAGGTTACAAGACAGGTTGACAAGGGTCAAGCAGTGGATGTGGTGCACATGGACTTCAGCAAGGCATTTGATAAGGTTCCCCATGGTAGGCTCATTCATAAAGTCAGGAGGTATGGGATACAGGGTGATTTGGCTGTCTGGATTCAGAATTGGTTGGCTGACAGGAGGCAGAGAGTGGTTGTAGATGGTTAAGTATTCTGCCTGGAGGTCAGTGCTGAGTGGTGTCCCACAGGGCTCTGTTCTTGGGCCTCTGCTCTTTGTAGTTTTTATAAATGACTTGGATGAGGAGGTTGAGGGGTGGGTTAGTATGTTTGCTGATGACACAAAGCTTGGAGGTGCCGTTGATAGTATCAAGGGCTATTGCAGGCTTCAGCAAGACATTGACAGAATGCAGAGCTGGGCTGAGAAATGACAGATGGAGTTCAACCTGGATAAATGTGAAGTGATGCATTTTGGAAGGTCGAACTTAAATGCTGAATATAGGATTAAAGGCAGAATTCTCGGCAGTGTGAAGGAATAGCGGGATCTTGGTGTTCAAGTGCATAGCTCCCTTAAAGTTGCCACCCAGGTGGATAAGGTTGTTAAGAAAGCATATGGTGTTTTGGCTTTCACTAACAGCGGAATCGAGTTTAAGAGCCATGAGGTTATGCTGCAGCTGTACAAAATCCTGGTGAAACCACACTTGGAATATTGTGTCCAGTTCTGGCTGCCCTATTATAGGAAAGATGTGGAGGCTTTGGAGAGGGTGCAAAGGAGGTTTACCAGGATGCTGCCTGGACTGGAAGGATTGTCTTACGAGGAGAGGTTGACTGAGCTCAGACTTTTCTCTCTGGAGAGAAGGAGGAAGAGAGGTGACCTGATCGAGGTGTACAAGGTAATGAGAGGCATGGATAGAGTCGATAGCCAAAGACTTTTCCCCAGGGCAGGATTGACTGCCATGGGGATCATAGTTTTAAGGTGTTAGGAGGAAGGTATAGAGGGGATGTCAGAGGCAGGTTCTTTACGCAGAGAGTTGTGAGAGCATGGAATGCGTTGCCAGCAGCAGTTGTGGAAGCAAGGTCATTGGGGTCATTTAAGAGGCTGCTGGACATGCATATGGTCACAGAAATTTGAGGGTGCATACATGAGGATCAATGGTCGGCACAACATTGTGGGCTGAAGGGCCTGTTCTGTGCTGTACTGTTCTATGTTCTATGTTCTATGTTCACTCAGACAGTTGTGAGTGCATAGTTTACCAGTGGTAGTCATGGAAGCAGAGCCATTAGTGACATTTAAGCGACTGCTGGACATGCACATGGGCAGCAGTGAATTGAGGGGAATGTAGTTTAGGTTATTTTATGTTTGGATTAGGATTATTCCATGGCACAACATTGTGGGCCGAATGGCCTGTACTGTGCTGTACTTTTCTATGTTCTATTACTTTGATCTGTGATCCAAAAATACAGATCCCCTCCATTACTATTGATGCAACAGTAGCAGATCCTGTTTTCCTTTATCTGTCCTAAATTTCATTGGATAATCAGTTTTCCTGATCATCCTACAGCGATTTTTCATAAAATTAATTACATCACAGCAATTCATTTCTATTTTTTGGCTTTAAATCATTTACCTTGTTGTCCCTGTTACATGCATCGAGTAGACAGCCCTTGAAATTGTGTTATTTCTCGTGATTTCCAGCTTTGATAATACTTACCTTCATTTCCTCTGGCCTTGTTGGGTTGTCACTCCATATTTCAATGACTCAGGTACAGAGGTGCAGATCGCACGTGAAGAATTGCCAATATTAAAGCAATATTGCACAAAAGTCTGAGTATATATGTCAAACAAAGTTGATATTTTGTGTTTTGTTCTATGAATGAATGAAATTAACAGTTAAATTATGTCACTGCTTTATATATGGCCAGGTTCCCAGTTAATCTGTTGCCTCATGTTTCTATCTGAACAAAAAATCTTCAAATAGAAATTAACATTTTGCTGGAAAATGCTATGAATCATTTTGTGCACTTTAAAGCTTCAATAGAATTGGATTGTATGTTCATCATCACTAAAAACCTTACTGTCCTATTTATTACCATTCAAGCTGGACTATTGAAAAAAAATTACTGAGATCTAATTATTTCATTACTATTCAACTTGCCAATAAATATTTGCTTCTTACAGTATAATTAGATTATTAATTTAAGTATTGAACGGAAAATACGCGGGATGCTAGTTTGAAACCAATTAATACAACCAATAGAGTAGAGTTTTAGTTATTACACACAGTTTGAATTGTACTTTTATTTCCAAATGAAGGGATATGTGTATCGGTAACATAATTTACATTTGTAAAGGAAATGCAGATCAATTCCATCAAAATCTACAGCAAAATCTTCACAGCATCTGCAACTTGTTACAGGATGTAATGTTGAATGATTTTTGTATGAATGTTGAAAATTGATAATGTTGAATGAATGAACTGGATACAGAAGGTTGCATCTGTTAAGAATGTAACAGAGTGCTGTAGCAAACCCAAGGAGATAAAGTAATTCTCATTGATTACTACATGTTAATTTTTGACTCCAGAAAATATAAATTCATGTGTGTTAAACTTTTACTTTCCAGAGGAAACAAGAGACAGCTGAAGCCAGATTAATGTATGCTGATCTTAAACTGGTCCACTCAAAGGATGCTAAAATTCTTAAGCTCCAGGCTGAAAGCACAATATATGCAGAGGTACTTTTCTGTTCATGTGTTAGAATTCAGTAATTGTTTTCTTGATTATAAGCACTTGGTTTCAAGACAGCATTGAAAAATTCTCAGCATTTTATGAAATTTGAAGCAAAAATGAACTACTTTCAATGTAATCTTACAGACCAAAGACAGCATGGGAAAAAGCCAGCCAAACTATGCTGCTCTGAATTTGAAAGGTCCCAAGGTAACCTTGAAACCAGAACAGAAAACTGCAACTCCATTGTATGCAGCGGTGAAAAACAGCAGCCAAATTTAGAGATGTATGGATAAAATCAAATGGTATTGGTATTATGTGTGGTTTGTATCCAATTCTGTCCGGTGCAGTTCTCTTTGTAGTCTTTCACTGCTTTCAAAAAGCCATCATTGACCTTTTATCTTCCTTTAATGACTCATGAACCAACTCAATTTTGCCACCAAACTTGCTTAAAATGTAACATTTGACTTAGCAACTGGCTTCATTCAAATTATTAAACTCATCGTTCTCTTAAACTCTCTGCTATGTTTCACATAATAAGTAAGTACCATTGTTTTTAAGCAGCTTTCTAAAATCTCCTGTACTGTCAGATTTTTCTTACCATTTTACTGTTAGTTACATCATGAAAATACCAATATTTTCATTTCCTTTTGTCTTTTCTTTCAGTGTAGGATGGCTCTTGCTGCGTCAAACATATGTTTCAGTTGTTCATTGTTTCATTCTTTTAATTTGTTGATGTTTTGTTGCATTTTTTTAATTGACTTGATTGTTCAACCCACAATCATTCAAGCAATAGTTCTGATTTTATCAGTCCTGTCTATGTCATTCTTGTTCTGCATAAGTATTAATGCCTTTCTTTTTTCTTTTGTGAAGCTGAATAGGCCCAAGTGATAATTGGCTACAATTATTGTTCACTCATAGTTGCATCTAAACTTGTCAGGAATGTTTAGGAAGCCAGTAAGAGTCAATCACATGACATTGGGTCTTGAATCACATTTTGGTCAGAAAGAAGAAGATTCACCCATTTCCTTCTGAAATGGCATTAATAATCCCAATACCTTTTTATTTTTACAAAAGTCATGAGGGTTATATGACCAGAATTTGAATAAATTTCAATTCTGGACTTTAAAATTGGATTCAATTTTCCCCTTCTTCCATCACAAAATGTCAACCCAGGATCTAAGAACATTAGGTTTGGTTCAATGAATTACGAGACCATGAATATGACCACCATGCCAATGCCTCCTTGACTTCATTAATTGTCGTCTCTTCGACTCAAACATGACTGTAAAAGTGCATGTAACGGATAGTAGTGCTCTGTCCATCCAATGTTTATACCAATGTTTCAACCTTGATAACCCACCTATCTGGCTGCCAACATTAATGACAAAACACCTCCATGTAAAGCTACTTACAGCATCTCAGAAATAAATACCTTGACAAATCAAGACTGTTTCATCATGAGAATCATCATTTCATTTGCATTTCTGAAATCTACAGTTACTCTGGTTTCATCCTAGTGTCAGGCATAATTTGAGGAATGTCCTGTTGATTGTTTTACTCCAAATCAAAATGTCAAGCATTATTATGATAAATAAAGCAGAGATATGTATTCACCAATTTATACTTTATTCAGTCCTACCCTTTCCCTGTGGGATTTAAATACACATAATGCTCAGTGTGGGATTTTAAAAGAAATAATATTTAGTGCAAGATTAAGTTTCTGATTTTGTGTTACTAACTGGGTATTTTTGAAATTCTGTATCTGAAGTTAATAATTGACTTGGACGTTTTTTTTTAACCATGACAATTGCTTTACAAAAAGACTTCACAAAACATGGTTGTGGGATGATTAGGTTTTGTGCACTCATGGGCTTTTGTTTGTCACAGACTTCATCCAAACTAGCAATGTTAGGGATTGAGTCATTGAGACAAAGAGCTATACAGCATGGACATTGACCCTTCAGTCCATCTTGTCCATGACAACCAGATATCCTAAATTAGTCTTGTCCGATTTGCCAGCATATTTTCCCATCTCCCTCCAAACCCTTGCTCTGCATGTACCCATCCAAGTGCCTTTTAAACATTGTAATTGTTCCAGCATCCACCTCTTCCTGTGGCAACTCATTCCATATATGTGCCAACCTCTGTTTCAAAAACCTGCTTGTTAGATCCCTTTTAAATCTTTCCCCTCTCACCTTAAACCTACGCCTGCTAGTTTTGGATTCCATCACCCTGGGAAAAAGACATTGGCAATTCATCCTATCTATACCCGTCATGATTTTATAAACTTTTACAAGGTCATTCCCCAGCCTCTGATGCTCCAGAAAAACTAACCCCAGCCAATTGAGCCTCTCCCAAAATCTCAAACATTCCAACCCTGGCAATATCCTTGTAAATTGAACATAGAGTTGCAAAAGTAGCCTTTGGGATATCAAATGCTTGTTAGAGAGTGTCAAAATTGTCTTGTTTAAGATTAACTGAAATGTAACTATGCTGACAGTGATCCTTTGAATAGTCAAATTCAGTCTGCTTCTTGGAAAAGGATGGATTCACAATCAGGAACTGATAGATGTTGTGAATTAGATGACATGGAATGTAGAGTTTGTGATAGTTAAAAATAGAAGTTTTGGGATTACCAAAATATCCAACTTAACATAAGTTCAGAGACATTCAGGTGTACGTTAGCTCTCGGGAGAAATTCTCTAGTCTACAATTTGCCATGGCAATTGGCTTAGACTTGCCAAGATGTTACATACAAATGATTTGCATTGAGTTAGATGTATAGTACATTGGAAACTGCACTAGGATTTTGATTTGGGTTCTACTCAAAAGCTAAATTCTTTCTTAGATAGTAGGAACTGCAGATGCTGGAGAATCTGAGATAACAAAGTGTAGATCTGGATGAACACAACAGGCCTAGCAGCATCAGAGGAGCAGGAAGGCTGACTTTTTTTGGGACTTGCACCTTCTTCAGTTTTTTTTCTGGACTGTACGCTTTACTGTGTGCTTAAAATCTTTGAAATTGTTTAGGAAATTGATAGTTTTGATTATCCTATTTGATCTTTGTTCTTTTGTCGTGCACTTAATTTGTTAATAAAATAAAATATGTAGTATACTGTGCTTTTCTTTCCATGAGATGATGCTTTGTTAAAACCAAACAAACAAAACAATGATCTATCAAGCCAAATTCCAAACGAGATCTGATTTTTATTGGTTAAAAGCAGACATCAGCTGGAATCATCACAATGGCCACATCGTGCATCCTTAATCCATGCTTATCTCATCTCACAGTTTGGCATTGATAAGCATGTCCTTTGTCATATCTACTTCCGATCTCAAAAATATAAAATACTTCAATTCTCTAGACTGTGTTCTCCAGCTGATAGAAGTATCCTGAGAATTCAGTCATTTATCTTTGGAGATATAATTTCACTACTTTAGTTTCTGATAACGCAGTGTTTAACTTTTTAGGCATCAAAATTCCTCATTGCAGGAAAGCATACTGGGACATTGAAAAATCATATTTTTTGACACAGTTGCACAATTTCTGAAAATCAACATCGAAGCAAAAAGGCAGTATTTTTCCTTTCATTAAACATGATGAATAAGTCGTGCAAGTGCAAAGGGTTTTGATGAGATCTCAACTGAAATACTGCACAATGTTTTGTTATCACTGTCTAATGTAGGATATATGTTTGCTCTACCACATGCAATTGTAAAATGTCAGTCATGAGAAGACCATAGAAAGGGTACAACCAATCGAAAATGCACCAAGTTCTGGAAAATGATTATAGCTTTGGTTCAAACATGTACAAAAGAGCTGCCTTCCAGAGGTGAGATGACAGCAATAGTCCTTGACACAAAGGCCACATTCAACTGAGTGTGGCATCAAGGAGCCCGAGCAATATTGGAATCAATGGAAATCAGGAACAAAATCTCCACTGGTTGGAGCTATACGGGGCACATAGAAAGATGGTTGTGGCAGCTGGAGGTCAGTCACCTTGACTCAAGGTCATCTCATCAGGAGATCCCATCATGAGTTCATCAGGATCATATACTCGGCCCAACCATCTTCAGCTGCTTCATCAATGACCTTCCCTACGTAATAAGGCCAGTGGTAGGGCATTTTCCATTGATTGCAAAATGTTCAGCACCATTCAAAACTCTGCAAATATTCAAACAGTTCATGTGCAAATGCAACAAGATCTGGACAATAAGGCTTGGGCTGGCAAGTGGAGCATAATTCTTGTGCAACACAAATGCCAAGCATTGACTATCTCCATTAAGAGAAAATCTAACTACAGCTCATTCACACTCAATGACACTATCATCATTGAACCCACCCCCCCAGCCGTAGTACAAACATCACTGGGGTTACCATTGACCAGAAACTCAGCTAGACTTGCCACATAAACACAATTGCTCCAAGAGCAGTCAGAAGCTTGGAATACTGTGGTGAGTAACGCACCTCTTGACTCCCCAGAGTCTGTGCAACATGTGTAAGGCACAAGTCTGGAGTTTGACAGAATGCTCCCCTGTTGCCTGGAAAGGTGTAACACCAAATACACTCAAGAAACTTTACACCATCCAAGACAAAGCAGCCCACTTGATTGCCATTAAATCCCCAAGTATCCATTCTCTGTGCCACAAGCACACAGTAGAGGCAGTGTGTAATATCGACAAGACATACTGCAGAAATCTTCAGGCAGCACCTTCCAAACCCATGACAACTTCTGTCCTGAAGGACAAAGGCAGCAGACATATGGGGACACCACCACCTGTAAATTCCCCTCCAAGCCATTCACCTGACTGGGAAGCATATCGCCATTCGTTCACAGTTGTTGGACTAAAATCCTAGACTTCCCTCACTGAAGGCATTTTGGGTCAGTCTACAGCTGGTGGATTGCAACGGTTCAAGAAGGCAGCTCACTAATGCCTGCTGAAGAGCAACTACCGAACAGCAACAATACCTGGCCAGCCAGCAGTGCCCATGTCCCACGAGTGAATAAAGGACAATGTCATGAGGATAGTTTAGTGGTGATTTTTGACCAACACACACATATGGGCTGAAACATATTTTTTGTGTTATCCATTTTGATGAGTCTATGAGCTGTGACTCTAAAAACACAAACAAAGTTGAAGATCCTGGATAATGTAAGCTACGAAAACTAAGAACAAGCACAATTTATAATGTTCCAAAAAAGGAGTAAGCTCAGGATGATTAGGAAGTAACTTATCTGAGTTTGAGGGATTTAAGTTCAAAATCCCAGACCCTAAATTATTGCTTAGAACTTTGAAGGTGATACTTGGAGCTGAGCGTACTTCAGTATTTTCTGTGAATAATCAGAAGAGAGGCGATCACACTGTCATGACCAGGGCTTGAAATAAGAGGTTAGGTCAAAGCTACAGATGCGAGAGGGACAAAAACTTTTTCTGGTGTTGCAGCATAATTAAGTGATAGGTTGATATTTATGAAGGGACTTTCTAAACTGTTTAAAATATGATACATGTAAGTCACTTGGATTATTCTATTTTTGCTTCATTTAGAATAGACGAATCATAGAAGCCCTACAGTATGGAAGCAGGCCATAAAACCCATCAAGTCCACACGAAGCCTTCAAAGAGCATCCCATCCAGACTCAGCCCCTCAGCTTGTCCCTGTGACTCTGAATTAACCGCGGCTTATCACCTAGCCTGCATATCTTTGGAAACTATAGGCAATTCAGCATGGCCAATTCAGCTAAGCTGCTCATCTTTGTTCTGGGTTGGGGTATCCAGATTTATGAGGGCTGTTAGAGCTGCACTCATCCAGGCAAGTGGGGAGCATTCCATCACACTCTTGGCTTGTGCCGTGTAGATGGTGAACAGCCTTTGGAGGGTCAGGAGTTGAGTTACCCCCTGCAGGATTCCTAGACTTTGGCCTGCTCTTTCTGTTATTGTATCTAAGTGGCAGTCCGGTTCAGTTTCTGGTCAATGGTAAACACCAGGGTGTTGCTAGTAAAGGATTCAATGACGGAAATGACATTGAAATGTGTTGGGACGATGGTTAGATTGTTTCTGACTGGAGATGGTCATTGACTGGCATTTGTGTGATGCAGAGGGAGGGTGTGGTGAAGCAACAGAGAGAGAGTAATAGTGACAGAAAGAGGGGTGGGAGTGGACAGGAGGACAGAGAGGGCAACAGGGAGAGTACAAGGAGGAAGGGAGAGGTAGAATGAGGAATAGGGAATAAGAGAGATATAGGAAGAAAAGGAAGAACTGGCTGAGAGAAGGAGGAGTAGTTGAGCAAGGATGTGGGTGAGATTGCATGGGAACTTGAGGCAGAGAAGAAGGGGAAGTGTGGCAGGATGGCCTGAGACAGAGGGTATGGGTGGTGGGTAGGGACAGGGGAGAGAGAAAGAGTGAGGTGTTTGAGGGAAGAGGAATATGGGAAAGTCAGAATGAGAGCGAGGTAGAAACAGAGGGCAGGTGATAAAGGAAAAGAAGGGAGTGCAGGTGAGAGAGAAGCTGAGGGAGTTGGGGGGGGAGGGTGAGTGCAATGGATGGGGAGAGGCATGTTGGTTCCAGAATGAGTGCATATTCTGTTCAGAGAAAAAGAGTGCTGTAAGATAGCAGCCTAGACAAGAGAAAGAGGGAGAGAGCAAACAAGGGGGAGAGAGAAACAGCAAGAGAGAGAGAGGGCAAGAAATAGGAGTGCAGAATGGAAATTGGAAGAAAGATTGGGATGGACAGAGTGTGGGGTTAGTCGAGGTGATATAGGAAGGAGAGAGGGGATGGGAAGGTGAGAGGATGAGGAGTCAAAGAAGAGAGAGAGAGAGAGAGAGAGAGGTGAGGGATGGACAGGTGGAGAGGTTGGAGAATTTGGGATTGTTCTTCAAGGAGAGAAGTAGGTCAAGAGGAGATCCCACAGAATGTTCAACATTATGGCGGGTCTGGAAAGAGTAGATGGGGGTAACTGTACCCATTATTGACAGTAAATTGGATAATTGGAAGTAAATTAGTTTCTGTTTTAATTGCCATGGAGAAAAAAGCCAGACTTTTAATATAAATCAATACATGGGTAAATATGAGATATAGATGAAAACATATATCTCCAGGTGCAACATAAAGAGCAAAACTGCGAGTAAGAATTCAATGTACCAAAGAGTTTCTTGCATGTCAAAACATTACACTGGATTCCAATGTGGACATTAATGTGGTCTTCTATTTTACTCACAGCACTGTTGGCAACATATCCATTGTGAGCAGTTAAATTGATTCAAAAAGTCCATTCTTGTATGATTGAAAGAAAAACAGTGAAGTGCTTTTCAAATAATTTAGATCATCAGACAAGTGGCAGTGAAGATGAGTAAATTAAGCAAACATGGTTATGAATTAAATGATTCTTTCAGGCGATTATACAGCTAGACTTAAGTCTGATTTGGAGAAAGTCAGGTGAGGCCCAGACAGCAATGTATTGCAATGTTCCTTTGAGATTACAATGTGAAACACCATCTTTATGATGCTTTTCAACTACTTGCTGTGAAACACCCCAGAGTTCACCGCCTACATTCCTAAACTATGTACCAATTGGTCTTTGACAGCCAGGACTTCATCCATGCCAAATTGGTATATGCAGCAACTGAGAGACATGGCTAGTCAATTTCACAGTGAGCAGTTCCAGTGTATAATTTTCAGTACTACCACATATAATTTTGAGAGATTTGGAGCAATGAAATAACTTACTGGAGCAGTAGGCTCCACAAACATTCTCAAGCTCGATGATGTGGGAAACCAACACATTACTGCAAAAGGTGAGGCTGAATCGTTTACAACAAACGTCAACCAGAAGTGTTGAGTGGATGAGCATAGTGGACTCCTCCAAATATCTAAAACATCACTAATGCCAGTCTTCAGTTGATTTGATTTACTCTACATGATAACACAAATGCTGCAAAGGTTATTGGCTTTGACAACAGTCCAGCTTTCGTACTGAATTGGTGTGCTCTAGATATGGTAGGATACTGGCCCAAGCTGTTCATGCAGAGATACATCGATGCATTTTATCAGACAATGTGGAAAATTGAAACAAATAAAAACAGAAATGACTAGAGAAACATAGCAGATCTGGCAGTTCTGTGGATAGAAAAACAGAGTCAGAGGGGACACAAGTTTTTGTTGATTAAAATGCAAATTCCAGAATCTGATTCAAATCACTGCCCTGAGATAAGGTTTTATCAGTGTCTGCCGAGCTTTCTAAACTTCAATCAGACAGAGATGCAAAAGGTGACATCTTACATCAGGCATGATTTGAAAGTGTGTGGCCTCGCTCACAAACTGTCTCCAAGTTATAACCAGGAATCAGGCTGGTTTTATTCTGAAAGAACGAATTTATGAAATGACACACTGACTGACTGCGACTACAAATTGTGTGTTGTGTAAACAAAATAGAATGCATCTGCAAATAGACAAACATCTTGGATGAAATGATTCACCCCGTGTGTGTGTGTGTGTGTGTGTGTGTGTGTGTGTGTGTGTGTGTGTGTGTGTGTGTGTGTGTTTGAGAGAGATGGCACTGTCAAAACAGGATTGTATGGAAGATTTTGCAGTGACAGGACAGTGGTGGGGTCAGCAGTAGCATGACATGAACCCTAGGTCACAGTTGATGCCATCTTCATGGGTACAGAATTTGGTGATCAGTCCACCTTGGAGGGTGCTTAGCCGAAGAATAGAAACCAAATGCTGTTGACTGCTGATGTGTTCCCTGATTTTGTGCAGTGTCCATTCATCGATTTCTGTCATGTCTACATGGTCTTGTCAACATACAATAACTTGGGGCGTGCTTGTCCGCAGTGTATGCGATAGACGACATTGGCTGAGCCACATGAATATCTGCCATGGACATGTGGGGTTGTGTTCCCATGTGTCAAGATGCTCTGACTCATCAATGACATGTTGAAGGCCACAAAGAACATGGCAGAGTTTCTCCACTCCAGGGAAGTACTGGGCGAAGAAAGGTATCCTATCTGTCATATCCTGCATCTGTCTTCTGAGGAGATTGTCACAGTTTTTCACTGTGGCACGTTGGAACTGTTCATCAATGGGTTGAGCATTATATCCCATTCCTATGAGGGTGTCCTTCAACACCTTCAGAAGTCCACCACATACCTCCGCATCTGTTCACATCTTGTGTATGAGCAGGGCTTGTCTGTAGGGAATGGCTTTCTAAATATGTCTAGTGTGGAAGCTAGAGAAGTGCAGCATCATGAGGTTATCCATGGGCTTGCAGTAGAGTGAGGTACTAAGGTGTCCATCCTTGCTGGAGATGCATGTGTCCAGGAATAAAACTGATCCTGAAGACTAGTCCATGCTTAGCCTGATGGTGGGATGAAACTTGTTGATGTCATGAAGTAGTTTCAGTGATTCCTCGCTGTGTATCCAAAGGATTCAGCCTCTGATCTTCAGGTAAGCATCCTCTGAGGCAGACTTCAGGATACACAACAATGCAGAATCACCACATTGAGATTGATAACCAAGGGATCCTTAATGCGACTCTTGGCCAAATGCAGCCTTGATGCCAAGCACCGTCACTCTCATCTCATCTCTGAAATTCAGATCATTTGTCCATGTCTGAAACAAGTCTGTAATGAGGTCAGGAGCTGAGTGCCCCTCAGCCAACTGAGTATTACTGAGCAGGTCATTGCTCAGCAGATGCTACTTGAGATCATTGTTGACACATTCCATCACTTTACTGCTGATCGAATGGATGCACTGGACAATAGTTGATTGAGTTGGATTTGTACTGCTTTTAGTGTGTGAAATTACTTGGGCAATTTTCCGTGTTGTCATGTAGGTATTTACAGGTATGCTAGAACAACTTGGCTAGGGGTGCGTCAATTTCTGTAGCGCCTGTCTCCAGTGCTAATGTCGTTGTTAGGGCCTATAGCCTTTGCAGTATACACTGTTTCTAACTGTTTCTTGATATTACATGCAACAAATCGAAATGTCTGTAGACTGGCATCTGTGATGAGGTTCTCAGAAGGAGGCTGAGAAAGATCACCCACTGGGCACTTCTGGCGAAGGCTGCAGCATATCCTTCAAACTTGTTATTTGCACAGAGGCACGGGGCTCTTTCCTCATTGAGGATGAAGGTACCCATGGAGTCTCCTCCTCCTGCAGTGAGTTGTTTAATTGTCCACCAGCATTCATGACTGGATGTATCAGGACTGCAGAGCTGAGATCTGATCCATTGGTTGAGGCATTGATTACCTCTGTCTATCATTTGATGCGTATACCGTTTGTCAGTCAAGTTGTCCTGTCTGGTAGGCTCACCTCATTTTTAGGGAGTCTTGGTGCTACTCCTGGTATGTCCTCCCGTGTTCTCCATTGAACCAAGTTTAATCCCCCTGCGTGATGGTGATGTTTGAGTGACGCTGCACTGGGCCATGAGTTTGTAGATTGTGTTGAAATACAATCCTGCTGCTGCTGATGGTCCACAGCGACTCATGGTTACCCATTCTTGAACTGCTAGATCCATTCAAATAACCCTACTGCATGGCGATAGTGCCACACAAGACGTTCAAGAGTATTCATGATGTGAAGGCTCTGTGCTTTGTTAAATCGAGGAACTTTAATCCCACAAGTGCCATCATTTGTTATGATTCCAGCGATGTTATTATTGAACATGTCAGCTCTCAAAATGAAAACGAATTGATTGATCATATCAATAATAGAGGAGATGACAGTGGTGTGGCCTGGAATAGCAATCTGGAGTAACAATAATATTTTGGGCACCTGAGTTTGAATCGTGCCATGTTTCCAATCAAACATGTTTCAGTGTGTCCCACGTAACATTACAACAGGAACTCCCTGTCCCATGGGGCATCAGACTGATTTTTCCTTCATAACTAGTGTGTGTTTGTTCTGATCAGTAAACCTTACTGCAACAAAGCAATTTTTTGAATTTTGAAAATGATTTTCAATGTTGGTAAGAGTTTTATGGAAGTGGAATATACAATAATGGAAAAGTAAAAGTTTGGGCAATGCCCAACTGTGAAGGACCGTCAATGAATTGGAGATGGAATTTTTTAAAAATTCATTTACAGGATGAGTGCATCACTGGCTACGCAGCATTTATTGCCCATCCCTTATTGTCCAGATGGCAGTTAAGAGTCAACCACATTGCTGTGGGTCTGGAGTCACAAGTAGGCCAGACCAGGTAAGAATGGCAGTTTCCTCCCCAAAAGGACATTGTGAACCAGATGGGTTTTTCTGACAATCAACAATGGATTCGTGGTTATTACTCAACTCTTAATTCCAGATTTATTGAATTCAAATCCACCATCTGCCATGGTAGGATTCAAACCCAGGTCCCCAGAATGTTGTATCAGTGATAATGGGAACTGCAGATGCTGGAGAATCCAAGATAGCCCTCCCACCCCAAGTCGCACCTCCATCTCCTACCTACTAACCTCATCCCACCTCCTTGACCTGTCCATCTTCCCTGGACTGACCTATCCCCTCCCTACCTCCCCAACTATAGTCTCCTCTCCACCTATCTTCTTTCCTCTCCAGCTTCGGTCCGCCTCCCCCTCTCTCCCTATTTATTCCAGAACCCTCACCCGTCCCCCTCTCTGACGAAGGGTCCAGGCCCGAAACGTCAGCTTTTGTGCTCCTGAGATGCTGCTGGGCCTGCTATGTTCATCCTGCCTCACATTTTATTATCCCCAGAATGTTGCCTGGTCTGTGGATTAACAGTCCAGCAATAATACCACTAGGCCATTGCAGGATTAAGAACGGATGTGGATTTTCAAATTACTCAATGTTTCCAAATGGAAGAAGGAGAAAAGAAACTTTGATGACCAAACTGGAAGAAACCAATACACAACTACAATTTTTAAAAAATATATGGAACAGAAAAAGCCAGAGAAAACTGAAAAGACATGAGTTAGAAGGAAAACAGACACAGCAAAAGCAAGGAAAAAGAAAAAGTGGATAATGAGCAGCGAGTAAAAGAACAAATATAAATCAAAGAGCAAAACTTGAAATGAAAAGTAAGGAGAAGAAAAAGCAGAGGAAGATGAAATATTAAATAAAAGCTTGAACTCCACAGGGATAGAGACCATAAGATATAGTAGAAGAAGGAATAGTGACTCAGTGGGTCACTCTGCTTTTCACAGCGACAGGAAACTGGGTTTGATTTCAGTCTCAGGTGATTGTCTGTGCAGTTTACACATGCTCCTTGTATCTATGTTGGCTTTCATTAGGTGCTCCAGTTTCCTCCCACAGTCCAAAGGTGCACACGCTAAAGTGTCTGTAATGTCCAGGGATGAGTAGGTAATGTGGATTAACCATGATTAAATATAGGGCCATGGGGATAGGGTAGGAGTTTGGGTGGGATGTTCCTAGGAGAGTTGGTGCAGACTTGATGAGGTAAATAGCCTCGTTCTGCTCTGTAGGCATTCTAAAATTCTAACACCATTTCATCCAATAAGCCTGCTTGCTATTCAATAGTATCATGTTTGTCTGGTCCAATCTCAGCAGCTCTCAGTGTTAAAGAAACTCCACTGATTCTCTAACTGGTCCTGGTCTCTCCCACAGGGTTAAACAATCTTTCTATATTTCTGTCGCCAAGCGCCTTAAAAATATTATCTATTTTAAGGAGCTTCCCTTTCATTCTTGTAAAGTGTAACGAGGACCGCCCCAATCTATTTCAGTTCTCCTTGTAAGCACATTCCACCATGTCAAGATCAACACAGTGAAGTTTCTTCAGCCTGACTCCAATGCCTGTGCTTATTTGCTCAGACGAGTGGACAAAATTGTTCACTGTTATCCAGCTGTAGTCTAATTATTTTCAGCAAAATTTCCCTATTATTATATTCCATTCACTTCAAAATAAAGGGCAATATTTCATTTGATAGGGGAGGTGGTGATATGATAGCAATGTCACTGGATTAGTTATTGAGAATCCCAGGCCAATGTTCTGGGGACATGGGTTGAAATCCCATCATGGAATGGGGAAATTTGCTTTCAGTAAAATCTGGAGATAAAAACTAACCCAATGACAACCATGCAAATTGCTGTACAAACTTCATAAGACCATAAGACCAAAAGATACAGAGGCAGAATTAGGCCATTCAGCCCATTGAGTCTGCTCTGCCATTCAATTGTGGCTGATATGTTTCTAAGCACCAATCTTCTGCCTTCTCCACATAATCCTTGACCCCCTTAGCAAACAAGAACCAATCTATAGCTTCCTTTAATGCACTCAATGGCATGACCTCCACAGCGCGCTGCAGCAATGAGGTCCACAGATTAATCACGCTCAGCTGAAGAAATCCCTCCTCATTTCAATTCTAAAGAGTTGTACCTTCAATCTGGGTTGCACCCTTGCGTCCTACTCTCTCCTGCATCTGAAGACAACTTCTCTACATCCATTCTACTGAGGCATTTCAGTAGTATGTAAATTTCAATAAGGTCCCATCATCCATTTAAATTACAATGAATATAGACACAGCATCCTCAACTGCTCCACAGAAGATAAATCTTTCTTTCCTGGAACCATGCTTGTAAACCCCTCTGGAATGCCTCCAATACCTGCATGCCCTTCCTTAGATACAGGGCCCAAAACTACTGATAATATTCCACTGGTGTCTGATCAAACCTCATACAGTTTCTGCTCTTGACTTCTTTGAAATGAATGCAAACATTACAGTTGACTCCATAACCACTGACTGAACCCATATGTTAACCTTAAGACAGTCCTGAGCTACGACTCCCGAGTCATTTTGTGTTTCAGATGTTTGAAGCATTTCACCATTTATAAAACAGCCTGTACCTCTATTCTTCTCATTAAATTGCATCACCTCATGGCTTTCTTGCATAGTATTCCATCTGCCACTTCTTTGTTCACTCACATAACATGTTCAAGTCCTTCTGCGGTCTCCCCACTTAATCAACACTGCCTGTCCTTCGACCTACCTTTCTGCCTTCAGCAAACTTGCCAACAAATCCCGGAGTTCCTTTGTCCAGGCGATCAATACATAACATGAATCGCTGTGGACCAAACACTGACCCTGCAGAGGCCCACTGGTAGTCTCTAGCTACCATTCTGAAAAAGTCACCTTTATCCCAATTCTCTGCCTTCTGCCAGTCTGCTCATCGGCTATGCATGCTAGTATCTTTTCCCTAACACGATGAGCTCTTATTTAGTAGCCTCCTGACAAAGGCCTTCTGGAAACCCAAATAGATCGTGTTCACTGGGTCTCCTTTGTTTAACTTGCCTGCTAAGGCAAGAATTCTAACATATCTGTCAGGCATGAACTCCCCTTGATGAAGCCCTGCTGACTCAGCCCAATTTTACCATGTGCTCCCAAGTCCTCCACAATCTCACCCTAAATAATGGCGTCTAAAATCTTACCAACAATGGAGTTCAGGCTAACTGGCTTAAAGTTTTCAATCTTCTGCCTTTGTCCCTTTTTAGACAGGGTTGCTCCATTAGCCATTTTCCAGTGCTCTGTGACCCTTCCTGGCTCCAGTGCTTCCTGAAAGATCACTATCAATGCCTTTACAATCTCCTCACCTATTTCTTTCAGAACCCTAGTTTGTACTCCATCTAGTCTACATTATTTATCCATCTTCAGAGCGTTCAGATTTCCTGCACCTTCTCCTTACTGATCTCCATTACACTTATGGCTGCCACTTCATTCTCTTGAAGCTCTGGTACGCTGATGGAGGCTTCCACTGTGAAGCCAGAGGCATAGTACCTATTAAGTTCCTCCTCCATTTCTTGTTGCCTAATACTAATTCTTCAGCCTCATTTTGTGGGAGTACAAACCACTTGCCATTCTCTTACATTTTCAATATCTAAAAAAACTCTTCCAATATTCTTTTATAAAATTGCAGGAGACAGCATGAAAGGCTGTGAGAGGGACAATGTACATAGATGGGGGGATTGGAGGATGGGGAGAGGGAGGGTTCAGGTTGAGCAAGGTGGTGATGTTGACCAAATGAGAGGAATATCTGGGAGGGAGCAAGGCAAGTCAAAGCAGATGAATCTAGAGACCAAGTGATAGCGACAGGATTAGGATCAGGGAGGAGGTGAGGTAGATGAGGTAGAGAAATATGAAGTAGGGGAGAGCAATGAGGAAAGGGTAGAGATAGAAAGGGAAAGAGAGTGAATGAAGTTTGGAAAGGTTGGATGGAGGTAGGAGTAGGTTTGTGGGGGAGTTTGTGAGAGAGAGAAACAGTAATGGTGCAGTAGGAAATGTGAGGGAAGGGATAGAGGAAGCAGAGCGGGAGTCAGAGAGAGGGACAGCACTGAGAAGGGAAGAGAGTGAGGGGAAGAGTGAGGAGTGTGACAAGGGAGAGGGGAATGGGAGAAAAAGAAGGAGAACTGGTGAAAGAGAGAGAGGGAAATGAGTAAGGGAAGAGGAGAGAGAGAAAAAAAGGTAAGGCATAAGTCGGGATCGAGATTGGTGAGAGGTGAAGGCAAGATATAGAGAGAGAGTGACTGGGTAATAAAAATAGGGGAAGGGTGCAGATGAGGGTGTGTGACCGGGAGTGTGACGGGGAGGCAGAGAGAACAGAGGAGATAGGTTGGATGAGGGAAATAGAGGGGACAAGTGAGGATTAGAGGGTAGTGGGAGGGAGTGGTAAAGCAACAGAGAGAGAGTGTGAGAATGACAGAGAGGATGTGGGAGTGGGCAGGATGGCAGAGAGGATAACAGGAAGAGTACAAGGCAGAAGGGAGTGATAGAGTGAGGAACAGGGCATAAGAGAGATGGAGGAGGACAAAGAGCTAGGTGAGAGGAGAAGGAGGAGGAATTGTGCAAGGATGTGGGTGAGAGTGCATGGGAGCTTGAGGCAGAGAGGATGGAGAGGTGTGGAGGGAGGGCTTGAGACAGAGGTTATGAGTATTGGGTAGAATCAGGGGATAGAGAAAGAGTGAGGTGTTCAAGAAAAGAAGAAAATGGGAAAGACAGGATGAGTGTGAGATGGAGAAAAATGGGAGGGCAGGGGATAAAAGAACTGGAAGGGGTGCAGGTGAGAGTGAAGCTGAGGGAGGGGGAGAGAGTACATTGGATGGGGAGAGGAATGTTGGTGAGAAACTGAGTACACATTTGGAGAAAGGAAAAGAGGGAGGTAAAATGACAGGGGAGGGGAGAGAAGGAGAGAGCAAACAACAATGCAAAGCAGGGGAGAAACAGTGACTGGCAGAAAGATACTGTTTGAAAAAGGGAGAGAGAGCATGCCAGAAACAGGAATTCAGAAGGGAAAGTGGGAGAAAGAATGGCAAGGACAGAGTTTAGGGATGCAGAGAGGATATTGGGAGGAGATAGGGTAAGGGGGGGCGGTGAGAGGACTCGGAGTTGAATGGGAGAGAGAGAGAAGTGAGAAATAGGCAGGGGGAGAGATAACAAAGTGTGAGACTGGATGAACACAGCAGGCCAAGCGGCATCTCAGGAGCACAAAAGCAGACGTTTCGGGCTGAGACCCTTCATCAGAGAGGGGGATGGGGACGGAACTGGAATAAATAGGGAGAGAGGGGAGGCACACCGAAAATGGATAGAGGAGAAGATAGGTGGAGAGGAGTGTATAAGTGGGGAGGTGGGGAGGGGATAGGTCAGTCCAGGGAGGACGGACAGGTCAAGGAGGTGGGATGAAGTTAGTAGGTGGGAAATGGTGGTGCAGCTTGAGGTGGAAGGAGGTGATAGGTGAGAGGAAGAACAGTTAGGGAGGCAGGGACGAGCTGGGCTGGTGTTGGGATGCAGTGGGGAAAGGGGAGATTTTGAAGCTTGTGAAGTCCATATTGATACTATTGGGCTGTAGGGTTCCCAAGCAGAATATGAGTTGCTGTTCCTGCAACCTTCAGGTGGCATCATTGTGGCACTGCAGGAGGCCCATGATGGACATGTCGTCTAAGGAATGGGCGGGGGAGTTAAAATGGTTCGCGACTGGGAGGTGCAGTTGTTTATTGCGAACCGAGCAGAGGTGCTCTGCAAAGTGATCCCCAAGCCTGGGCTTGGTTTCCTCAATGTAGAGGAAGCCACAATGGGTACAGTGGATACAGTATACCACATTGGCAGGTGAACATCTGCTTAATATGGACAGTCATCTTGGGGCCTGGGATGGGGGTGAGGGAGGAGGTGTGGAGGCAAGTGTAGCACTTCCTGCGGTTGCAGAGGAAGGTGCTGAGTGTGGTGGGGTTGGAGGGGAGTGTGGAGCAGACAAGGGAGTCTTGGAAAGAGTGGTCTCTCCGGAAGGCAGACAAGGGTGAGGATGGAAAAATGTCTTGGGTGGTGGGGTCATCCCCCTCTCTGATGAAGGGACTCAGCCCAAAATGTCAGCTTTTGTGCTCCTGAGATGCTGCTTGGACTGCTGTGTTCATCCAGCTTCATACTTTTTTATCTTGGATTCTCCAACATCTGCAGTTCCCATTATCTCTGATCACAATTTTAACCTCACTGCAAAGCCTCTTCCAGGGATGCCTAACCTGAAGAAGTTACCCTCCTCCCTCCGAACCAACATCAGGGAATCTCTATCCATCTTCGGTCTGCCTCCCCCTCTCTCCTTATTTATTTCAGAACACCCTCACCATCCCCCTCTCTGATGAAGGGACTAGGCCCAAAATGTCAGCTTTTGTGCTCCTGAGATGGTGCTTGGCTGGCTGTGTTCATCCACCTTCATACTTTGTTATCTTGGATTCTCCAGCATCTGCAGTTCCCATTATCTCTAGGCAGGGAGAGAGAAGTGGGTCAAGAAGGGATCCCGCAGGGTGTTCAACATTATGGAAGGTATGGATAGAGTAGATGGGGAAACAGTTCCCATCATTGACAGTAAATCGGATAAATGGAAATAAATTGGTTTCTATTCTAAGTTGTTATGGAGGGAATAATCAGACTATGAATAACTGTCGATACATGTGGGTAGATAAGAGGTACAGATGAAGACATATCTCTTTAGATGCAACATAAAGAGCAAAATTGGGAGTAAGGGTTCAATGTATCAAAGTGTGTTTTGGATGTCAAAATGTTAGAGTGGAATCCAATATGAACTTTACCATGGTCTTGTATTTTAATCCCAGCACTGATGGCAACATACCCATTGTGAACAGTTAGATTGATTCAAAAGTCCATTCTTGCATGGTTGAAAAAAAATACAAGGAGAAGTGTTTACCAAGCAGCCTGGGGAGAATCAGACAAAGTGGCAGCGAAGATTTGAAAACATGGCTCTGAAGTGAATGATTTTGAAGGCGATTGTCCAGCTGTGCTTCGGTCAATTTTGGAGAATCGAACCGGTGCTGTGAGGCTGCAGCGCTAACTAGTGAACCACCGTGGAGCCCTATTCTGCAGTTCACCTCAGCTCATCGAATACAATTCCCGTCGACTGCAGCTTTCATACTACAAATAATAATTTCGAACCGTTTATATTTCACACTCTCGGTTTTGATCAGTTTTACGTTTCCGTTATTTATATCTCATGACGTTAAACATCACAACAACGGCCGCTCTTTGCTCTACACACAAAAAGTAGGGAATCAGGGAATGTGGAAACTTTATACCACGACTACTCGAAACATCAGCTAAATTAGGTAAATCCACACCACTCATTAGCCGGCGTGACAGCAACTTCATTTAATTAGAGAAACGACCACTTACAAGAAATAAGACAGAAATCACACCACACCAGGATACAGTCCAACAAGTTTCTTTGAAATGACAAGTTTTCGGGGCACTTCACCTAAAGAAGGATCAATACTCCGAAATAAACATGCAACTCTCTCAAATAAACATGTTGGAAAGTAACCAGGTGTCGTGTGATTTCTGACTTTGAACACCCCAGTCCAACTACGGAACCTTCATCGCAAGAAATAAGAACGTTGCCTTTTTACACAATTAAATCATTGATCCAATATTCTGGGCAAGTAATCACTAAGATTACGCACGATTTACATCAGTGACTTAATAAGCCCTGGTATCTTTCAAACCCTAATTAAAATACAAATGGCTTTGAATAATAGAATCCCTACAGTGCAGAGCATCGACCCTCTGAAGACCATTCCGCCCCATTCCGGTTACCCCACCAGATCGCCACCCCGCATTCCCGCGGTTAACCCACCTTTGCCTGCAGATCCCTGGACACTGCGGACAATGACCAACCCACCGAACCTGCACATCTTTGGGCTGCGGGTGGAAACAGTAAAAACCCACTCAGACACGGGAAAAATGTGCAAACCCCACACAGACAGGCACCATCTCGAACACGGATCCCTGGATCTGGGAAGCAGTAGTGACAACCACTGAGCCACCGAGCCACCGAAACCTGTTTTCCTTGAAGGGACCTTAGTTGAATCCTGTGGCTGAACTGAAATTCTGACAAAAAATGTTCTCAAAGGAAGGATATTGTCGTTATGTGGACACGGGTAAAAAATTAAAGGATGGAGTTTTGTATTGGTCTGGTCAATATTGCACCCAAGCTTGGTGGGTCATGTGAGTGGACTACTCTGACAGTAGTTTCACCATCTCGGGGTAGATTTTGCTGTAACTGTGTCGGTCTGTGTTGCCATTTCCGCTCACTGTTACCTCAAGAAGATCTTATATAAAAAGGCATGCATGTTGTCCACTGGGCAAGCAATTAGTCACGTGCTTTTGCCATCATGTAAACGCAAGTGATTAAAATTGATGCATAACTGATGTACCAACAAACTTTCATCAGTTCTCTTTATAATCAATGTATGAGCAGCCAGATTTTTATTGTCGCTATTTTTTTGAGTGGATCACTGTGGAACGTATGTTTTCTGTGCATTCTGTACATGCTCCTTCTCGCAGTGTTTGAAATGTTCTTTATCAAGGCGGAAGAATAATTGAACTGTTATTTGAAAGATAATCGGTGACATTTTTCGTATGTTTTTCACGTCAGAGTTCCGTGTCCTGGGAATCCTCTGGACAAGTGAAAAAATGTTTGCGGTAGATGCATTCGGGCAGAAATTCAGTTAGTGGAACAGAATTTAAAGAGCAAGACATGCTAAATTGCTGCTGTTCGAGTGGATTGGATCATTTATGTTATTTCATGCTGTAGGTCATCTTCCCTGTTTTATCATTGCGCATATCTTCTGTTAACAGTTGCTGTGTGCACTTCGGACACCGTTACTCCGGATGTTAGGCAAATAAAGACCCTGATAAATAAAACAGCTACCCTGCGATGCCCTTTCTCCTTCGATCTCAACCACGCAAACATAAGTGTTTTCTGGTGGCGAAATGGTAGTCAAACGGTTCTGGAGGAGGACGGCAGAAAACTCTTCAAAGTAGGGAAAGGTGGAGCCTACCTTCATCTCTTCAATGTGACCGTGCTGGACGCTGCAACATATTACTGTTTAGGCAGTTATCAGCCTCAAAAAGCTTTTCATAATCACACTACTCAACTTGTTGTCTACGGTAAGTCTTACCACAGTTATACATTAAGTGTTGATTCTAATGAACAGTAAATGCAAGTTAGCAGTTACTTTTTCATAAGTATAGACAGTAAATATAAAATCGTTCACTTCTTCGCAGTGACATGTTCAATAGTGTGGTTTAAAAAAAGCATCACCAGCGACATGACAGAGTTCAGCAATTGTACTGTATCAACAAATGGTATTGGAATTTGTGTTACATTGAAAGCTAATGTAAGGCTTCCAAGTGAAGCATCTTTTACAATTTCGGCATCGGGCACCAGTAAATTGTCTGGAGATGATCGGCAATATGTCATCTTATTTTCAACTTTGAAAAGCCAAATTCCTATTCACCTCACTTGGATTGCCGTTCGCTCATTTTCTGTGCTCCAGTTCCCAATTCGCTGATTGCCATGAGTGTACAGTTTGAAATCTCAAACATATTTGAAGAATTAGTACAAACACAAGGTAGCATTCAATTTTGCTGAACGGACAAGTGAGGTATCAATTGCATTAGGGGGTGTCGCTACATGATAAAAGTAATAGCAACCCCCACCTGTATAAATAACGACGATCAATGCAACTGCCATACACCGAAGTAATGGTTGATTAGTTCACTAAATCGTTTAAGTTTTTGAGCAGAAGTCCAATGTCCACATTTATTTAAATGTTATTATTTATAATGCAGCTTCACCAGCTCCCCTAAAAATTGTATCGATACGTTCCGAGGAACCTTCAGCTGCTTCTTTCAAGCTGCAATGCAGGACGTCTGGCTTTTATCCGGAAGACTGTAACCTTACTTGGCACAGAAACGGTGCACAGATCTTCAGTGGATTTAGAAATGTAAAACAGGCAAAAGGCGAGGGACTTTACCAAGTGGTCAGCTCCTTGGCCGTGCCAAATATTCCGCAAAGTGACACAGTCTACAGGTGTCAAGTATATCACATTTCGAGCTCATTTCCAGTAAATGCCAGCTACACTGTTCGGAAAGAAGGGAAGATTTTATGACACATTGTACGTTAATCTTTCAGACATCATTTAAAAAGGCTGACGAAATAAAAAGTAATTCATGCAGTCATCTGCGTTTAATTATGTCAATCCCGAAATTTGACATGATTGTATGGTTAAAGGTTTCGTTTCTTCAACTTATTCCGAACGTGTTTAGGATATTGTCAGTTGAGGTACTGCCAAAAGTGAATATTCGTCCCATAATTTTAATAAAATACAAGTAATGTTACAATTCATTTCCGAAGATACATTCAGTGTTAAATAACTGGATACATTAAAGAGGGACAACGAAATGGAGAGGAAAATCAGTCAATAAATGTGGAGCTGGGAAAGCACAGCAAGTCAGACAACATCCTGACGAAGTGTCCAGGTGGAAACAGTGACCTTCCTTCTTCTCTGACATTGTCCGATCTGCTGTGTTTTTCCATTCCCACATTTATCGATGCTAGTTTCCAGCATCTGCAGTCCTTACCGCCTGCGAGACGAATATCATCAGGTTATACAGCACAGAAAAAGCCCTTTGGTCCATTGAGTGCAGCCCACCTATTTATACTAATCACACTTTGCAGGACTTGGCCCATAGCCTTGAATATTATGACATATTAAGAGCTCGCCCATATACGTTTCTTAAAATTTTCTTAATTGCGCAATCTCTCAGGCAGTGAATTCCAGATACCCAACACCGTCTCGATGAAAAATCAATCCTCCAATTCGCACTAAGCCTCTTGCCAATCCACCCTGTCCGTGCCTTCATAATCGCATACTCCTCAACTAGGGGTTCCTTCAATCTTCTCTGCTCCAAAGAAAACAGCCCGTGCTTCTTCAGAAACTTTATAGCTAAGATGTTCGAAACCAGGCAGCATCCTGGTGAATCTCTTCTGCGCCCTCCCCAGTGCAATCAAATCTTTCTGTATTGTGCGGCCTGAAGTATCTAACGGATCATTTTAAGGTGTGATTGAAATGATTACAAAAGACGAGTGCACTCATTACATAGCTAATTTATTCGGTTAATTATCCATAGGTACATGAATTAACAGTTGTCATTATAAATTATAGATATATGTTAAAGTTAAGCAGTTGGGCTAAACGACCCAGATATGTATTTAAGAAGTGATTCTCATACTTCTTTTCGGACTCGGTGGGGACTTTGGAGATATCAGCACTTGGAACTCTATCTCAGATACTACGGCGTCGGTCTGACGAACTCCAGCCCAACGGTGAAAGTCTGATGATTGGGGCAAAATCCTCGATACGAATAAAGTTTTCAATCTCCTGTTGGATGTTTTATCACCATTTCATTCCGTGTGCTCCACAGTGCAAGAAAAAAATTGAAAAAATTCTCCCAGGTGGCTCCTTTATAACTGTACATGACTCGGTTTCTCACCCAGCCAAGGCCATGCAGTTAGCCCCCAGCCAAAGAAGGCAGTTTTTACACTAAGCCTGATATTTTCCACTTGTCTTCATTTGCTGATTTTCGTGCCCAATTCACTTTTAATGATTAACCTTGAATGGTCTGGTTTAGAGATGTCACTTGTAAGTCCCCACGACACACCATCCATTGATGTCTTCAACTTCTTTGAAAACCTTACACAAGCACGTACATGCTGCTCAATAGCTACAAGTTGTTTATACATCTGATATAGTTTACATGCCATTACACAGGTACATAAAAATGAGAATTAAACAATTAATAACAGTATAAACAGCTGGATATTGTAGCAGTGAGAATACTGCTGAAGCGTTTGTTGACCGCCCGTTAAATATGTCCCACGAATGATGCATGGCAAGGGCTTCTGAATTGTCTGTTTTGCGAATCAATTGGTCAGGGCTGATGTCATGACAGTTTCATGCTGTAAGAAGCCATGGTATGCTGTTGCCAAATGAGAAGTCATCTACTGATGCTTGGCAAGGAAATCCTGCAATTTCTTAAATATCACATTTGAAGCTATGCTACTCAATGCACATTTATCACCGTCCATTCTTTGTTTATGTGGAATTTATATCCAATTCATCAGAGATAACATGTACTTTGTCCCTGCATAGCTTTGGCGGATGGTTTCACTGCCTTAACATTGAGGTAGACAATATTAGTGCTGGAATCAAATATGTGGCTCAGGCCAAGTTCAGGACGATTGTTTCATGGTTGAAAGGAAGGAACATATAAGGGACATACCAGAACTTCTGGCTATTGTGCCCAGTGCGTCTAATTGTTGTTATCCACCCATTTTTCATAAAACACAGGCGTGTGCAGCATGCCACAAAACAGATGACTTAGAGTGATAAAATGGCAGCATATTTGCTGCTATGTACAACTTAAAATAAAAATAAATTGTCATTACGTCCTGTGGCATTGTAATTACTCTTTAACAAACCAGTCATAAGTACTAAGTTAGTAATGGTGAGGGGAAATAATTCTTTCCAAGACAACAGATGTCTGGATTGCAATACATTGGTCACCACGTCGTTGTGCTAAAACGGTACAGCGGGAGCAGATTACAATGTATTCAGTTAGCTTCACGAGGGTGTGATACCTTTCCTAAACAGTGCTATGAGCAAACTTCCACACCACGTCAGTCAAAAACCAATTTGCTAATTCTCTGTGGGCTAATGATTTGGTCCATGCAACAAATAGTTTAATAGCTTCCTTAGTTGAGGTTGCCCAGCTTTAGCAATTTTATTTTGCAGACTATCAATATCCAAGAAGGTAACACACATTTTTCTGACTCTATTCAACCTAGAATAGTGAGAAGTACACCTCTCCTGCCTCGCCTCTGTAATGTTAATGGTGTGACTACAGAGCGGCAATGGGAAGTTAATTCATTTCCATTGATTATCTCCACTGTCACAGTCAAAACAATATTTGGTTTGAACTTTGGAGCATAGGTGTCATACAACTGCTGCAGTTTGAGAAACTGCATGGCATTTAATAGACCTCGATTGATGGCCCACCATAATAATCCCCAAGATGGTTTACGCCCCTTTCTCTCAGTTGCATTTTAACACAGCAGCTAATCACCCCGCAAATGAACCACTGCCAGGCAACATCTCCCGTAGGCGCTGTGTCCCAAAGTCAAAGTAAGAAACCAGTTAAGTGGTGAGATGTTATTAAGTTGTGAAGGATGTGCATCTTCAACAACTCAACATCGCCATAAAGCTTTGGAATATTTCTTTCGCGGTCTCGGCTTGCACGTCACTGATTTTATTTCTCACTTTGTAAGGAAGCAAACGCTCTCCTCGGCCCATTGTATTCACGGCAAAATAATACTTTGGCTTGGTTCCTGGATTTTCTTAGGAGTAATTTCCCAGACTCTGTTCCACTGCTGAGTCAAAGTAGCTATGTCTTTGGCTCATGCTTCCTCTGAAGGACCACGCAAAATGTCATCAATATAAAGGGCTGTTATATCTCTGGAGAGAGAGAACATCCCCAGATGCTGGCTATGAAACCGTGGCAGAGATTTAGACTATGTTAGTAGCCCCAACAACCTACAAACTGTGTGCTCGCTGCCCTTCTGTGAGAAAGCAAACTGATTCTGCGAATTCTCATCAAGTGCAATGGAGAATAAAGTATTAGCTGGGTCACTTACGGCATACAAATCATCAGTTCTCAATGACAGTGAGTCCAGTAATGTTACTATATCTGGGAGAGCTGATGCCAACGGTGGCTCGCGTTGGTTTAACCTTCAGTCATCGACCGTCATTACCATCTGGTTTCTTTACTGGCCATAGATGTCAGTTATACAGGAAGATATCAGAACTACAACCCTTGCTCTCGCTGACCCTTCAAAAGTGTCTGTGATCTCCTTATGCCCTCAATGTTTGCTTACCATTAACAATTCGTGCAGGATACGGAACTTATTGGGGTTCCCAATTGACTTTCCCAATGACAATTATCATCCCTAATATACCAAAACAGGCTTCCCGATTGGAGTCCATAGTTTTATCCCCCTCACAACCCTCACAAATTCTATCCCTCCAATATTTTCATTTCCGCTTCCCATTAATACAGATACCATCCGCGGTGGGCTATTCCTCATTGCCAATCGCACCGGTGTCCGCACCGCCCGGGTTTCCGCTCTCTCAAATCTATTCATAGTTATTTTGGTCCCATTGTCTGGAAGGTATCGAGCAAGACCATAACTTGCCATAAATGTATCCAATGAATTGTGATTCAGATGTGTGGCCTGCAGAACCATGAGTTAAGTTCCCCTAATGGTCACATCTCAGTGTCCCGGCCACATTCCCAGTCGAGAGGATTACTCACTCTCCACATCTGGTCCAATTCCTCTCATGCAGGGTGTAGAAGGAATTCTGATGCACCCTTCTTTTTTTCTGGGAAGTAGCATCTAAATCAAAATTGGGGTCTCACACCATGGAAGGGGTTGATGTCTCCTTTGGTCCTTTGCCAGATTTGCAAATCTTCTTCCAGTGGGAACATGTAACACTGATGGTCATACCAAGCATTTTCTCTCTATTTCAGGCCTGCCTGTGCCTGTTCTCCACAACACAGCAAACATCTCATTTTGCTGACTTTCTTCATTCGCTTCCCGTACTTCCCTGGGTTTCCCTTGTTACCGCTCTCCTGCATGAGCTTGGCGCACTTCTGCATCCACTAACTGTCCAATGAACATTACAAATTAACCATAATAATAAAGTGTGAAGCTGGATGAACACAGCAAGGCCAACCAGCATCTCAGGAGCACAAAATCTGGCGTTTAGGGCCTAGACCCTTCATCAGAGAGGGGGATGGTGAGGGTTCTGGAATAAATAGGGAGAGAGGGGGAGGTGGCCCAAAGATGGAGAGAAAAGAAGATAGGTATCTTGTTTTCTCTCCATCTTCAGTCCGACTCCCCCTCTCTCCCTAGTTATTCCGGTTCCCTCTCCCCGTCCCTCTCTCTGACGAAGGGTCTAGGCCTGAAACGTCAGCTTTTGTGCTCCTGAGATGCTGCTTGGCCTGCTGTGTTCATCCAACTTAACACTTTATTGTCTTGGATTCTCCAGCATCTGCAGTTCCCATTGTCTCTATTACAAATTCACCGACTGCTCTGCCCTGAGCTGGCCCCAACATTGCCAGCAGCATCCCTCTGAGATGTGTTAGTCCAATGTGTATGAGCTGGATTCTCATCCGGGTTGTGAAAGCTTCCTGGTCCATCCGCGGAAATTGTTCGTATACAATCCCGTTTGTGTCGCTAACTCGGGAATCGGGCACTTCCCTGTGATATTGTATGCCATGGGACAGCTCCCTGCTCCCAATCCGTGAGAGATCCGGATACTTAGTTCTCACTGCTATGCGTATCCAAGCAGCTAATGCTCCAGTTCCTTGTGCTCCATGTCTAGCGTTATGTGTGGCTGTGTATGTAGGCAAGCCTCATTATTGAGAGAAACATTAGACGCCACGAGTCCCACAGCCAGGTTAATCCAATCTCCCAGTGTCCTGATTTCTGATGGAATATTTTTCCCCAAATCCTGCAATTCTGTCAGTGGGTAATACTGCACAATGAGAGCATGCTGTGGGGGGGAGGGGTGCTGCTGGCCGCGCCCTTTAGCTGTATTAGTTACTAACGGGCGCACTAAGGGGCACAACATCACCATTAGGGACTCCTTCCTCCTCAGTCTGCTCGTACTCCAAATCGGACGCATATGAGTCCCAGTGATCAGGGACCAGCTGAAGTAAATCAAAACGGCACTTTAGCTCGATTCACTTTCCAGTTTGTCTTTTCTTTTTCTCTCCCGGCTCGCCCGCTTTTTGTGCTACAACGTGGCAAATTTGCAGGTTATACAGTTTGACTGTAGTTTCTTTCCAGCCCGGCAGTTAGACACACCATTGTTTTGCCCTTCTCACATTCTGATCACTTAATCTGCGCCATCACCATCCTTTCCAATCCAGCACTCCAACACCACCCATCCATCCAGATATCACCAGCTCCGATGAAGCATCGCCTCGGCCGGAAACGTTTGCTTGCTCTCTCTCTCCATGGAAGCTGCCTGACCCGCTTTGATTCCAAGTACTTTTTGTTTCTGTTGCAGGCTGTACGAGTCTGCTTCTCCTCTACTTTATCTGCTGTTTCCTGAGCGGTCCAAGCCGCCCTCACCAGCGCAGCATTAACGTCCCGTTCGCCTCCTTTAAATCTCGCACCTCCCGGGACAGCATACAGGAGGCCGCTCAGCAGGATGAACCCCATGTGGGTGACGCCCTTGGCTTGCTTTGGGAAACCTACTTCCCCCAGACAGTCCTTCCTGGTGCAGAGTCATCTCTTGGGATTCTGCTCCTAATCCGTTTACCAAAACTCAGTGGTCCCTCCATAGCCAACCGGTCACTAACACACGGGACAGATTTTTTAATGAACATGAGTTCCAAAAGGATATTAACGCAGCTGACCTTCGAATTATAGAAATGGAAAGCATGAAAACAAATCTTTCCTTCCAACTTGTCCATGCCGGGTAGATATCCTACATTCATCTAGTCACATTTGCTAGCATTTAGTACATATCTCTCCAAGCCCTTTCTATTTATACACCCATCCAGATGTCTTTCAAATGTTGTAATTGCACCAGCCTCTACCACTTCCACTAGCAGTGCATTCCAGTGCAACACCCTCTGCATGAAAAAGTTGCACCTTGGGTCTCTCTTAAATCTTTCCCCTCTCGCCTTAAACCTATGCCCTCCAGTTTTGACTCCCTGCCCCTGGGGAAAAGGGCCATGGATAGGTATTCACCCCATCCATGGCCCGCCGATTGTCGAAGCCTCTGTAAGTTCACCCCTCAGCCTCAGATGCTCCAGAAAACAAAGGACCAGCCTATTCAGCTTCTCTCCCTCCAGCCCAAATTCTCAAATCCCTGAAAATATCTTTGTAAATCTTTTCTGAGCACTTTCAAGTTTAACAGCACCATTTCTACAGCAAGGAGACCAGTGTTTCTAAAGTAAACACCATTTCAGGTTTTCAATAAATTCAAATATCACCTTCTGCATTGGAGGCATAAAGATCCACAAGCCAGGAGCTTACTGCTCTGTGTTGAGAGGCCAGTATATTATAACTCTGTAATTGTCTCCAGTCAACAGTTAGATTTGTTGCACATGGAGACAAAAAGTTGTTTAAAATTGTGTCAATTACATTATGCTCCAAAGTGAATCTCGGACAATGTTGACCTATGATCACTGCTATCTGATCTGAAATCTTTACAACCAAATATTGCTGGTGTTGGATTTATAAACTATCTTTATTTTGCTTAATTAAAAGACGACCATTCAAATATCATCATCATTGCTGTAACTTCCCCAAAATCAGATGACTTGCCCTTTTTGTATTCAAGTGCATACAGGAAAACTGACTGTATAAATTGATATGTGAGATTTCATGAACAGTATTAGAATACTAAAAAGGTGGTTTCATGAGAAATGAAGCATGTGATATTAAAACTTATATATTTCTGTTTTCCAATACAATCTCTAATTTTAGTTTTATGTCCATCTAACAGATTTTGCCTCTAAAAGCAATATTGCTAAGGTTGCTTTATATGCCGCTGGAGCACTTGCAACTCTATTGCGCACAGTGATGAGTGTGAAGTGTCTTCTCTTCATTACATCTAAAGGTACAAATAGGAATATATGTACTGAATGAAATAACTTCCGTACAAGTGTTGATTAAACAACCTGAATTGCATTCACTTAATTGGGTACTGAAATCTGAATTCTCCAGCTAAAATAAATTTCTGATGAGAAACAACTTGCAAAATTACATGTTCATATTCATAGATTTAGTATGCTAAAGCCTATCTTTTCAGATCTGTAGGTAGTCTGGTGAATTTGACTGATGAAGTGATACTTCCACAGCTTCAAGACATAACTCAATATGTGCACTTGTGTTGAACATTTTGAGTTACATTCTGAATCCAGTCGGCCTCTTATACTATGATAACAAAGTGTGGAGCTGGATAAACATAGCAGGCCAAGCAGCATCGCAGGAGCACAAAAGCTAACGTTTCAGGCCCAGACCTTTCATCAGAAAACCTTTTCTGATGAAGGGTCTAGGCCTGAAACATTAGCTTTTGTGCTTGTAAGATGCTGCTTGGCCTGCTGTGTTCATCCAGCTCCACACTTTGTTATCTCAGATTCTCCAGCACCTGCAGTTCCAATTATCTCAGCCTCTTATACTATGTTTCTATTTGAATTACATGGTAATTTGTTGGCTTACAGATGCGTGCAAACATCATATCTCTCTTGACAATTTATGCTGAATTTATTGTCACCAGATTCAAAGGAATAAATAAGAAATCCTACTCAACACAAAGATGAGGTAGAGACTTTTGTCATCAACTTTGCTTTGAAATTCATCTGAATGATTCAGACATTGCAATCAAAATAATATGCTTTAATCTATCTGTATGAAGTCAGAACATTTTACTGTTTTGACCTACCTTGACTTCATTTTCTCCCCTTTGGTCCAAGCACTTCCCACCTACGTCCAGGACACAAACCATGCTCTTTGGAAACTTCCAGTTCCCTGCCCCCACTATTTCATCTTTACCATGGATGTGCATTACCTACGCATATTTATTCCCCACAGGAGGGCCTACAGGGCCTCAGTCTTTTCCTCTCCAACAGACCCATTCAGTTCACCCCCACCAATACCCTCTTCCATCTCGTTGAATTAGTTCTCACCCTCAAAAGCTTTGCCTTCAATTCTTTCCACATTCTCCAAATCCAGAGGTGTTTTATGCATCACTTCACTGCTGATCTATGAATGAAAGGAACACCATTGTTTATCCATTAAATTATTTCATTGCTCTTTGTATGACCATTAATGCTCCCATTAATATGTTGCCACATGTTTCTATCTGAACAAAAACCTTTAGATAGAAATTAACAATTTGCTGGAAAATGTTGTATGGCATTTTCTGTACTGTAAAGATTCTATACAATTGGATCGCAAGTTCATCTTCACTAAAAAATCTTCACTGTTCCATTTGTCATCAATCAAATGGTGCAATTGAAGTAACTATAGAGATCTAATTATTTCATCAGTATTTAACTCACCAAAAACATTTGCTTTTATCAGTATAATTAACTCATAACTTATACATTTCGCAAATAAAAAGAGAGAATGCCAGTTCTAAACTAATTAATACACAAATCAAAAATAGTGTACAAGTTTAGTAATTACATACAGTTTGAATCTGTACTTTTATTTCCAAATGGAGAAACATGCATCTAAGTAACTTCAATTATCTTTGTAAAGGGCATACAGAGCAATTCCATTTAGAAAATACACAATATGTGCAACTTGTTCCAGATTTCCATATGAGTGTTGAAAATTAATAATGTTGAATGAATGCAGCCATTTTTTGCAGAGGAGACTGAATTTAGCAGGGTTCCTCTTCTAAGTTTTACCACATTCAACCATGAGGTTATATAGTTTATGAGCAGGGTTGCTTGAGCAAATGACAAAGCTTTCATTTATGTTGAGTGGAGAGACGGAGATTGTATATAGAAGTTTTAAGCTATTACTAATGTAACAAAGAGATAGCAAACTGAAGGAGACAAATTTATGGCCAATGGTTACTTAGAAATTAATGAATGCTAAACCTTAACTTTTCAGAGAAAACAAGAAACAGCTGAAGATGGATTAATGTATGCTCATCTTGATCTGGTCCATTCAAAAGATGCTAAAATTCCTAAACTGCAGGATGAAAGAACAATATATGCCGAGGTACCTTCCGGTTCATATGTATGAATAAAGTAACCATTTTCTTAATTGCAATCATTTGGTTTTGAGATAACGTTGAATAATTCTTAACTTTTAGTGAAATTTGAAACAATAATTATCTACTTTCACTTTTGTTTTACAGACCAAACATAGCATGAGCAAATGCCAGCTGACATATGCTGCTCTGAATTTGAACGATCCCAGATTAACAGCAAAGCCAGAACAGACAACCTCAACTCCATTGTACGCAGTGGTGAAAGCCAGCAGCTAAATTTAATGATACTCAGACTAAAATCAAGTGATATTGGTATTATGGGTGTTTTCTATTGTTTTCTGTCTGGTGCAATCCTTTTTGTGGTCCTGGATTGCTTTCAAAAAATAGTTGTTAACTTTTCTCTTCACGCCTCATGAACTAACTTCATTTTGCCCTCAAACTTGCTGTACTGTTTGAGATAGCAACTGGCTTCATTCTAACTATTAAACTCATCATTCTCTTGAACTCTCCACTATGTTACACATAATAAGCATCATTGTTCTCTAACAGCTTTCTAAAAACTCCAATACCATCGGGTTATTCTCACCATTTTACTGTTAGTTACATTATGAAAATACTGATATTTTGATTTCTGTTTGTTTTTTGCAGTGTAGGATGGTTCTAACTGTGCCAAATACGCATCATTTTTTCATTGCTTTATTCTTTTTAATTTGTTCATGTTTCATTGCATTTTTTTACTTAAGTTTGTTGTTTGATCCACTATAATTCAGACAATAGTTCTGATTTTATTAGTCCTATGTCATTCCATTTTAACCATGTTCTGTAAAAGTATTTACGCCTTTCGTTTTCCTTTTGTGAAGCTAAGTAGGCCCAAGTGATAATTGGCTACAATACTTTGTTTTAATTTGTTCATTGGATGCACTTTCATTGGCTGGGCCAGCATTAATCATCCATTCCTAATTGCGCTTTAACTGAGTGGGTTACGAGGACAGTTCAGAGAGCCATTAAGAGTTGACCAAATGACTTTGGGTCTTGAATCACATTCAGGTCAGAGCTAGTAAGGACAGCACATTTCCTTCTGTAATGGGTATTAATGATCCCTTTTTTTTACAGAAGTCATGAGTGATACATTCTCACAATAAAACTAGCTTTCAATTCCAAATTCACACATTGCGTTTCGCTTCTACGATGGGGGCTTCACGTTGGTTTCACAGGTCGGCACAATATCCAGGGCCGAAGGGCCTCTACTGCACTGTAATGTTCTATGTTCTCTGTTCAATGGAGGAATTTTAATTCATGTTCTCAGAAAATTAGTCTGGGCCACTGAATTACCAGACCATTGACATAACCATAACGCTAACGCCTCCTTCCTGCTCAAACATGACTCTTCAAGTGCAGATATCAATAGAAATTCTCAATCCATCCAATATTTATACCAATGTTTCAACCTCAATATCCCACCTTTTCAATAAAGTGCATTCCTGCAAAACTATTTGCAGCATCTCAGAAATTTGCACCTTGACAAGCCAAGAACATTTAATGCTCATAATCTTCATTCTCTTTTTGCATTTCTGGAGTCCAGCAGTTACTCCAGTTTCATTTGACCATAAAACATAACTTGAGGAATGATCTGTTGATTGTTTCACAGCAAACAAAGCTAATATCAAGCTTTATATTATTTGGGTAAATTGGTCTGGTATTTGTTTCCGCTCAAGTTATTCTTCATTCAGTGCTACCCTTTTCCTGCTGGATTTACATGTATAATGTTTAGTGTGAGCTTGAGTTACTGTTTTTTTGTTACTAACTTGCTTCACCCCACTACTTCACCCCCCTACTGCTCTTTCTGATGTTGATAATTAGCCTGGAAGTATTTTGCTAGCAGGCAATTGGTTTTCTAAAACAATTTGCAAAGCAGGACTCTGAGGGGTTTGGTTTCTGTGCACTCATAGACTTTTGTTTGCCACAGATTCCTTGCAAACTAACAAGGTTAATAATGGGGTAGAGAGTTGTGAAAGTTGGTTTGCTTAACAGTCAGGGACATGTAACATTGCTGAGAGAGAGAGCCTTTGAGTTGTGAAGTTCTTGGGAAAGGATGGAAATATTGTGAAATGTTCATCAGCAGGGACTGATAGATGTAGTGAATTAGCTTACCTAGAAGTGTAGAGTTTTTGTTTGTCCAGAAGCAGAAGTATTGGGATAACCAAAAAAATTCAACTTGCATTAATTCTGAGAAGCTCAGGTATGAATTAGCTTGGGGAAGAAGCGATCATTGCTCCAGTCGAAAATTTGTTGTGTCAATTAGCATAAACCTACCATCATAATATTGTGTGAAATCTGTATTGAGGACTGCACTGGCATTATGTTTTTGATACTAATTAAAAGCAAATTCCTTTCTTATCAATTTATTGAGGGATGTTTTGTGATTAATGGGATTATACATTTTACTGTGTGTTTATAGCCTTTGAATTTGTGTGGAAGTTTAAAGTCTTGTTTATTCTATTTTAACATTGCTCTTTTGTAATGCATTTGCTTTGTTGAGAAAGCAAAATCTACAGTATCATGAGCTTTTGTTTACATGAGATGACACTGTTCAAACCAAACAAATAAAATGATGATCTATCAACTCGACCCTGAAGTGGTTTCTGATTCATTGAGTTAAAAAAATTCAGCTGGGAACATCACAACTACTATAGCAAATTGCAATCTCAGCATACACATCGTGCACACTCAATCTACACCAGTTATCACATCTCGCAGTTTGGCATTGATGACAGTTTTCATTGTCACATCTGCTTCCAATCTCAATAATATCAAGTTCTTCAGTATTCTAGACTCTGTACTCTTAACTAGCTGATAGGCATAGCCTGACTGTTCAGTTATTTACTTTTGCAGATATAATTTCACAAATTTAGTTTCTGATAATACATTGTTTAACTTTTAAAACATCAGCAATGTTTTACCTGTGCTCTGTGTTAAGATTTTGTTGTTTTTTTCTTTAAAAATGACTTTTGATGTCTCTGTAAAAGAAAAAATATAATGTGATATTGATAGAAGTCAAATGAGTGAAATGAGTGGTTTGATTTAGAAGCAATCATGTTGGCATACATCTGAATAAGACTTAAAACACAGAAATTAATGCTTTTGAAAAGCAACGGTATAATTAATGTAACTTGCCCATGATATGCAACTTAAAGGGTTACACCTCAACCAGAATTTCGTGAAACATTATTTTTTTCTGGGCCATATTACATAGCATATTGCACCAACCTAAGCAATCATTGTTTTCTTATGAGGTATTTCATTTATATATAAATTCAGGATATGATCTCAGAAGAGGTATGCTCAAGAGCATGGGGACAGTTAGCTGTAATATTAATATTTAAGTAAACATAGAACATAGGAGCACAAGAAGGCTATTCAGCCTTTCAAAGCTGCTCCATCATTCAATATAATCATCCAAGGTGGTATCCTGTTCCTGCTTTCTCCTGGTACCCTTTGGCTCCTTTAGCACAAGTAATTATATCTAAATCCTTCTTGAAAACATTAAATGTTTTTGTCTCAACCACTTTCTGTGGCAGAGAATTCCATAAGCTCACAACTTCCTGTGTGAAGAAATTTCTCATCATTGCAGGAATGTGTAATAGGACATTTGAAAAACCATACTTTTTGATGCAGTTACAAAGTTTCTGGAAGTGAATGTGTAAATAGAGAGGCAGCATTTTCCCCTTTATTTAAGGAAATAGGTGAATCAAATGAATAACTTATGCAAGTACAAAAGGTTTTGATGAGATCCCAGTTGCAAAATTGCACATGGTTTTGATTTCACTGTCCAATGTAGAATAGACCTTTGTTAGCGAAGATGGAATACCATGATGCCAGTAAAGAGAAGACCATTTAATGGGTACAACCAAACAAAAATAGATCATGTGCTGGAAAATTATTATAGCCTTGGTTCAAACATGGACAAGAGAGCTGCATTCCAGAGCTAAGATAAGAGGGACAGCACTTGACACCAAAGCCACATTCCACTGAGGGTAGCATCAAGGAGGACGAGCAATACTGGAATTGCAAGGAGCAAGTTTTTGGTGATTGGCGTCATACATAGCACATAGGAAAATGGTTGTGATTGCTATAGTTCAATCATCTCAGCTCCAGGATATCTCATTATGAGTTCCTCAGGATTGCATCATCGGCCCAACTATCTTCAGCTGCTCATCAATGACCTCCCCTACATTATAAGGCTGGAGGGGGGCAAAATTGCCACTGATTGCAAAATGCTCAGCACCATTCACAACTTTTCAAGTATCAAACCTGTCCATTTTCAAATGTAACAAGTTCTGGACAATATCCAGGCATGGGCTGACAAGTGGGAAGGAATGCTCGTGCCAGGCAAATGCCAGACATTCAATATCTCTATTAAGAGAAAATCTAACCATAACCCTTCACATTCAATGCTATTATCAACACTGAACCCTCCCCCACCCCTAGTATTAACATCACTGGAGTTAATATTGACCAGAGTCTCAGCTGGACTTGCCACATAAACACAATTGCTATGAGAGCAGGTAAGAAGCCTGGAATACTGTGGTGACTAACTTACCTCTTGATTCCCCAAAATCTGTCCACAACATACAAGGCACAAGTCAGGAGTTTGATGGAATACTCTCCAGTGGCCTGGAAAGGTGTAGCTCCAGAAACACCCAAGAAACTTTACACCATTCAAGGCAAAGTAGCCCACTTGATTGGCAGCACATCCACAAGCATCTATTCTCCTCACCGCAGACACTCAGTAGCACCAGTATGTACTATTGATAAAATGCAATGCAGAAATTCACAAAAGATTCTCGAAGAGTATCTTCCAAACCCAAGGCCACTTCGATCTTGAAGGACAATGACAGTAGATAAATGGAAACACCACCACATGCAAGCTGTCCTCCAAGCCACTCACCATCCTGTAAATTGACCTTTGAGACAGAAGTGGTTTTGTGTTTCAAAGGTGAAATCTAAGGAGCTTTATTGGATTCTTACAGTGCATCTTGCGATGAATCACAATGACTTTGCGGAACATCAGTACTGGATGGAGAATATACTTATGGGTTGCCAAACAAGTGGGTTAATTTGTTCTGGGGAAGGATATAGAGCTGTACTCATCCAGGCAACTGGCAGGCATTCCATCACACTCTTAACTTGTGCCTTGTAGAAGATGAATGGTCTTTGTAGAGACAAGAGGTGAGTTACTCGCTAAAGACTCCTGGTGTATTAAAATGGATAGTCCAGTTCAGTTTCTGGTCAATGGTAGATCCCAGGGTGTCTCTCATGAGGGATTCAGTGATGGAAATGACAATAAATCATGAGACAATGGTTACATTGTTAGTGACTGGAAATAGCCATTACATGGCATTTGTGTTGTGCAAAGTTTCTTCCTATTTATTCATTCAAAGTGGATGTTGCAGAGATCTTGCTGAATTCAGATATAGACTGCTTCAATACCTGAGCAATGAATGGTTAAAAAAAATGCACTGAGTTCATGACTGAATGCCCTCAATTCTCATTTTATGACAGAGGATAGATCATTAATGATACAGGTATAGAAGATTGGGCCTAGGACACTGCCCTGAGGATCTGCTGCAGAATGCAGGATGAGAGTGGGGAATGACTGACATTCGACCACCACAACCATCTTACTTTGTGCCATGTGCATCTCCAATCAATGGAGAGCTATCCCACTGATTCCCATTGATTCCATGTTTGCTAAGGGATCTGGATGCAACTTTTAATCAAATGTAGCCTTGATGTCAAGTGCTATGACTCTCACCTCAGCTCTGCAATTCGCCTCTGTTGTACATGTTTGGCTGTACCAACGCTGTAATGTAGTCAGTTGCTGAATGCCCTTCGGCAAACTGAGTATCACTCAGCAGGTCATTGCTCAACTGGTGGAAGATGAGAACATTGTTGTTGACACCTTCCATCACTTCACTGCTGGTCAAATCTATGCATGGGACAATAATTGATCGGGTTGGATTTGTCCTGCTTTTGGTGTATGAAATTACCTGGGCAATTTTCCATGTTGTCAGGTATTTATAGCTGTTCTGGAACAGCTTGGCTAAGGGTGTGTCAATTTTTGTAACACCAGTTGTCAGAATGTTAGAATGTTGTTAGGGCCTATATCCTTGTTTCCTGATATCACATGGAGGGCTGTCTCTCATCTGTGATGGTGGGGACCTCTAGAGGAGGCTGAGATGGATCACGTATGAGGCACTTCTGATGAAGGCTGCAGCATATCCTTCTGCCTTATCGTTTACACTGATGTACCAGGCTGCTTCACCATTGACAATGAAGATAGCTGTGGGACGCCCTCCTCCTGTGAGTGAGTTGTTTAATTGTCCACACTGGTCTCAGGGGAGGGAATGGCCTAGTGGTATTGTCACTGAATTGTTAACCCAGAGACCTAGGGTAATGTTCTGGGGATCGGAGTTTAAATCCTGCCATTGCAAATGATGGAGTTTGAATCCAGAAATATCTAATGATGGCCATGAATCCATTATCAATTGTTGGAAAAACCATCTGGTTCACTCATGTCTTTTAGAGAAGGAAACTGCCATCCTTACCTGGACTGGCCTACATGTGACTCCAGAGCCACAGCAATGTCATTGGCTCACCGCTGCCCTCTGGGCAATTGGGGATGGGCAATAAATGCTGGCCTATCCAGCAACACCCTTATCCGGCGAATGAGTAAATAAGAAATAACGAACCACAATCATGACTGGATGATGCACGACTGCAGAGCTTACATCTGATCCATTTGCTGTGAGACTGCTTAGCTCTGTCAATCACTTGCTCCTTATCCTGTTTGGCATGCAAATTGTCCTGTTTGGTAACGTCACCAGCTTGATACCTCATTTTTACATGTGCCTGGTGCTGCGCCCAGCATGAGGTTAATTTCCCTGGATTTTAAAGAGAACGATGCCTTTTTAACTTAATTGGTATTTGACTGTTCTGATCAGTAAACGTCATCACAGCGAGGAAATTTTGTGAATTTTGAAGATGACTTTGAAAGCTGTTGGAACTTTTGTGGACATGGAATGTATAACAGAAGATAACTGAAAACTTGCCAAAGCTAAACTGCAAAAGATTGTCAATAAATTACAGATGGAAGTCCAAGGAGGGTCATGAAATGATGCAGAATTCAAATTATAATCCAATATGTCCAACTGAAAAAGGGAAACTAGAAATTGTGGTGTCATAACTGGAAATAACTAAGCTACAACTACAAGTGAAAGAAGATTTAATAGAGAAAGTCAAGGCAAAATGTAAGGACATGAATTAGAAGAAAAAGCAAGGAAAATGAGTAGAAAGATAGCGTGGATAATGAGCAGTGAGTAAAAGAACAATGGGAGTAATGCAAATGTGCATCGATGAACAAAACTTGAAAGTAAAGAGACTAAAAAGCAGAGAAAGATGAAATATTAAATAAAAACTGACCTCCATAGGAATAGAAACCATAAGATTTAGAGAAGAAGGCATGGTGGCTCAAAGGTTAGCACTCCTCCTCACAGCGCTAGGGACCTAGGTGTGATTTCAAGCCTCAGATGTCTGTCTGTGTGGAGTTTGCACTTTCTCCGCATGCCTGTGTTGGTTTTTGTCAGGTGCTCCATTTTCCTACCACATTTCAAAGATGTGTGTGTATTAACCGTGACCAGGATTGTGCAGGCTAGGTGGGTGAAACAAGGTTAATTGTGGTGTCATGGATATACTGTAGGAATATAGGTGGGATTCTCTTTGAAGAGTCTGTGCAGACTCAATGGGGCTAATAGCCTCTCTCTGCACTGTAGGAATTCTATGATTCTAATGCCTTTGGCCCAACAAATCTGCTTACCATTCAATGGAATTGCTATGGACCAGACCTGACCCCCTCAAACTATTTTAAGTAGGTAGCCTAGACCCTAACTTTTTCTGATGCGAACTGGGTGTTCCAGATGTGGTGCAACTGGTCAAAACACTTGGCTTTAAGCAAAACAGTTGAAACATGAACAAAAGAAAGTGGAATTTAGAGTAACTTTATTATTGGGAAAAAAAATCTAACTGACCTGAAATAGCAATTTAACTAAATAACTATTCCAACATCATCACATTCCATAAACATACCAGGCCGGGAAAATTGTTTTTGAATTTTGGCTTGTGTTTTTCTTAGCCCTAAATGACCTCCGGCTGGTAATTCATGCGCTACCCACAGCACCTACTTTCTATAACCCAGTGATAATACAACTTGATGAACTTTTGCTCATTTCTCATCTACCTGAATATGTGATAGTCTCCATTTGCGCATCAAGACATCATTTTTAATATAGTAACATTTTTGGAATACAGTCAAATTCTTCCTCTGTGCATGCTTTTTGATACAATTGCTTCAGTTTTTCATCTTCAGTTAACAATTTGTGGTCTGGTTTCAATGTACATTTGTTCGTTGATGGTTACATGTTGTCTTGTGCAATATTTGTGTTTTCATTCCCTGTAGCTTGAGATCAGGAATGCTTTGAATTTAGGGATAACACAGTGGGCCAGGCAGCATCAGAGGAGCAGGAAAGTTGATGTTTCAGTTGAACCCTTCTTCAGAATGGGGGAGGGGGAATGGGATTCTGAAATAAATAGGGAGAGGAGGGGCGGGGCTGGTGCAGGTAGGTGGGATGGTGATAGGTGAGGACAGATAGGGAGTGGTGGGGATTGGTCAGTCAGGTGAGAGGAGTGGATAGGTGGGAGAGAAGACAGACATGTCATCCAGGGAGTGGGAGGGTGAGTTGAAATGGTTTGCGACTTGAACGTGTTGCTGTTTGTCATGAACAGAGCACAGGCACACCACAAAGCAGTCTCTGAGCGTCTGCTTGGTCTCACCAATGAAGGGGAGGCCACATTGGGAGCAGCGGACACAAGAGGCCATATTGGCAATGTGTGGGTGAATATCCATCTGATGTGGAAGGTTGTTTTAATTCCTTGAATGGAGGTGAGGGAGGGTGTAGGAGCTGGCGTAGCACTCCCTGCAGTTGAAGGGAAAGCTGCCTAGCTTGGTGGGGCTAGTGGGGAGTGTGGAGTGGATGGAGGAGTCACGGAGAGGCCGTTTCCTCTGAAAAGCAGATAGGGGTGGGGAGGGAAAAAATGCCCTTGAATGTGGGGTCAGATTTCAGGTGGTGGAAGTGGCAGAGAATGATATGTTGAATATGGAGATTGGTGGGGAGATGCTACACCTGCCCCTACACCTCCAAACTCACCCCCATCCCAGGCCCCACTAAAACCTTCCACATCAAACAGATGTTCGCCTGCACATCCACTAAAGTGGTCTATTGTATCTACTTCTCCTGATGTGGCCTCCTCTTCATCAGTGAGACCAAGTGAAGGCTCAGAGACCACTTTGTGGAGCACTGACGCTTGGTTTGCGACAAAAGACAACACCTCCCAGTCGCGAATCACTTCAACTCCCCCTCCCAATCCCAGGACAGCATGTCCATCCTGGGCCTCCTCCAGTGTCACAACGATGCCACCCGGAAATTGGAGGAATAGCACCTCATATTCCACCATGGAAGCCTACAACCCAATGGTCTCAAAGTGGATTTTACTAGCTTCAGAATTTCCCCACCTCCTGCTTCATCCCAAGACCAGCATCCCCTCTCTTCCCAGCCTCATTGATCCGTCCGTCTTCCCTCTCACCTATCGGCTGCTCCCACCTCACTCACCAATCCCCAACACTACATACCTACACTCACTTTTACTAGCTTCCTGCCCACCTCCTTGACCTGTCAGTCTTCTCTCCACCTATCCACTCCACTGTCCACCTTCTATCCCCGTCGCCCCTTCTTTTTTTTCAGAACCCCCTTCCTCTCTCCCATTTCTGAGTAAGGCTCCCCACCCAAAACGTCAAATTGCCTGCTTCTCTGAAGCTGCCGACCTGCTGTGTTCTTCCAGATCCACACTGCGTTATCTCCTATTTAATCTACTCTGTTCCTGATTTCTAGATGGAAGACGCCATCCCTTATTCTACCTGTATCTTGGGAATCAGGACTTCTAACTTATTTCCCTCTCCATTCAGGATGCACTGTAGCCGTTTCGTGAAACTCCTTGCGTGACAATATCAATGTCAGAATTCATGGAATGAGAGGATCGGCAATGACTCTGGAAGAAATTGTTTCCTGAGATGAAAAAAAAACAAGAAGAAACTGTTCCAAGTGAATTAAATGTAACATATGCAAATAATTAATTCCCAGGGAGTGAGGAGGTAACTCTTCTTGTAATCCTTCTGCCTCGTGACAAATGGGCAATTAAGAGTGCCTGCAGACAAAAATATCCCGAGTTAAAGGGATTTATTTCACATACACAGCTAACACTGAATGTCACAAGGATTAAAAAAAAAGGATCATCAATAACATCACACCATGAACTTGAAAGTCAGGAAATAACGCAAGGATTCAAATCCAGGATTCTTCCGCAGCAGAACTTCGAAGCACAACACCACACCAGGATCAAAGCCCCGATATTCACAGACAGATACAGTTGTTTGGAATTAAAGATAAATGCCATCCTTAATTGAGGAATAGCCAAGTTAGGTTCTGAGACTTAGCTTCGTCACTTGTGGGGTCTCAGTTTGGTCGCTGCAAGCAATTAACGTTTAAATTATTGTTTCAGTATACGATTGAGTTTTTTTTTCGAACAGTCGGATCAAAAGGATCTCGTGGTAATTTACATACACCACCTGTTTCCGGAGTCACATCTAGGGCTGCAGAAACGCTTGTCTTCACAGAATCACTACAGTATGGAAGCAGGTCATTCGGCCCATCAAGTCCACCGACTCTTCCAAGGGCATCCCACCCAGATCCACAACGCTGCATTTCACATGGCTAATCCACCTAACCTACATATTCTTGTTACATTGTGGACAATTTAGCACGGCCAGGCCACGTAACCTGCACATGTTTAGACTGTAGGAGGCAACCGGAGCACCCGGAGGAAACTTACGCAGGCAGGGGGAGAATATGTGAACATAAACCAGGCAGCTCAAGGCTGGAACTGAACTCGGGTCCCTGGCGCTGTCTTGCTCCTCCCTATTCCTGAGACACCATCACTGCTGTGGACTTTGCCATTGCTGCACTCGCTGTCTCTTTCACTGTCATCGTTTTCCAACACAGGGAAAAAAAAATTAGAGTAAAATGGTCTCTGGGGCTATCCTGTCTACCTCGCTTCTTTTCCTGGTGGTCCTCCACTCACAACCTGCCTGCAGCATAACTACTTCAGAAAACATTCTGTCACCAAGGTTATTTAGCTTCGTGGTCGATCCTCTGTGCCTCCAGAAACCAAGTCTTGAGGCTCGGCACTTGAGCTGTTTGAACGGGCAGCACTTCCCTGCAGACGTGGATATCCAGGCTGGCAGAAACACAATCACAGATTCCCACGCATGCTGCAAGACAGTGCAACACATTGCCTTGGGCTCCCCTGCTGTGCTCAGTTGAATTCGGCGAACTTTACCGTAGCAATTATTTTTCTGGGAACTGGGATGCAGATAGTCGAAGGTGTAGCAATATTTCTTGAGATTGGATAATTAGTCCAGTTTGCTAAGTGAGGTTCAAATTCTGGAGATGAAACTTTTTTTTGCGGGAGAGCAAGGGGAAAGGGGAGAGAGAGAGAGAGAGAAAGAAAAAATTGGGAACATACCTTCCAGCTGCTCAGCTTCGGAACTGGTCTTCTCATGTTGTGAAGACATAAGCATCAATGTGTGTAAAACCCTGAGTATCTGACAGACTGCTTTCAGTTTATGTTTATTGGTCTGAAAGGCGAAGATCAGGCTAATAAACGACACCATTGTGTATAGGCACCCAGTTTCCCACTCATTGCCTTCACCATTCAGGGGCCAATTGGTTCAGGGAGCCTTTGAAAGGACTCAACCTGTCTATTGTCACATTTACACCAGTGCATTTATAAACAATCGGTGAAATTTACAATACGACTTTTTAAGTGTCCTGTACAATGCGCGATATTACATTTGATATCAATGTGTAGATATTTTTGACATTCTTTGATTGTTGTCACTTCCGAGGAACCAATGCTTGAATTTAGTCGCTTCAGTTAACTTGCGGTTGGGGACATTGCAGCACGCCTAATTATCATCAATAATTTCCACCAGCAGCATTGCGCTGCAGTGCTTGCAGTTAATTTGGAGTGGGGTGACTAAGGTTATCAACTTAATGCAGCATGTTAGCTCTTGATCTGTTCAATTACCTTTCGGACTTTATTTACGTAGATATGTACATATAAGATTTTCAGATCAGTAGAACAGGAATATATTCAATGTTTACTGTAGTGTCCGATTACCTCTAGTTACATTTCAAAAGAACGGTTTTCTATTTACTCCAGCGAAATTATCTCTGTTGATAATCCCCACCTGTACTTACTTGTGATAGCTTGAGACACTCTAACCCGTTCCTCCGTGCAGCAGGTCCCAAAACGTGTGACTGGAGTGAAAGGCGAAAACATTTTCACTAATTGCTCAGAGATAGCAAGAACTACAGACGTGGGAGTCAGAGATAACACAGTTATGGAGCTGGAGGAACACAGCAGGCCAGAAGGGTCCAGACCCGAAACGTCAACTTTCCTGCTCCTCTGATGCTGCTTGGCCTGCTGTGTTCCTCCATTAGTCGCTCTGCGTCTTTTCTCATTCCCACTGAAATAGTGGAAGGGCAACTTTTGATACGACTGCAGAGAGAAAACTAAAATAGCGGTGCGTTTTCTTCAAGGGTCCTCCAAGTTGTATCCGATCAGTGTGAGATTCCAAGTTCGCGGGGTTTATTACTGCGGCGTGAGAGAAGGGGCAGGGATGATGTCCAATGGCAGTGGGGCAGAGCTCAGGGTAAACGGTGAGTGATACTGAGGGAGTGAAGGGCCTTCTGAAATTAGTCAGTGAACAAGCAAATAAAAATAACTGAATTTCTTCAGTGCTGGTTTATGGTTCTACTATCGAATGCTTTCTGGTGAAATCGCCATATTATTTGCAGGACTGTTGGTATTTGAATACTAGACTTTAGCCAATTATTTCCTTCTTACGGATTATGTGGGTGTTCCGAAACATTCCTTACTTTAAAAAATACTAAGAGTAAAGCCTGTATTGCCACTATTGGTTACTTACCCCAAATTCCCTTGAGAGGATGTTCTTCCTCCACTTCCTGGAGCCGCTGTCATGCCTAATGCTAAGGCGATTGACATTTTAATCCTACAGCATTTAACAACACGCAATGCATTTCGAAGGCATAATGGTGCCTGAGTTGCTCGGGTATTGGAGGTCCTGGTCTGCCCATTAGGATGTAGTCCTTGTGTTTAGGGATTTTATGGTTGACACAAAAGGCTAGGGACTGTTGAGGTGCAGTGGTAATGACCTTACCATTGAGTAAGGCAGCCTGAATTCAAGTTTCACTTGCTCCAAACATGCAGAATAATGCCCCTGTTCAAGTTAATTCAGCAATCTTAATGCACAAGGCACCTTGGTGAGGGGAGGCCCACTGCCACCTCACAACACCAAGGACCTAGGTTCAATTCCAGCCTGGAACGGTGGTCTGTATGGAGTTGCACATCCTCCCCGTGCAAGTGTGGGTTTGTTCCAGGTACTGTGAATGTCTCCCACAATTGAAATATTTGCACGTTAGGTAGATTGGCCATAGTTCCCAGGGATGTGCACACTAGCTGAATTAGCTATGGCAAATGTAGTGTTACAGAGATAAGGCAGGTCTGGATGGGATGCTGTTTGGAGGGTTGGTGTGGACTCTATGGGCTAAATGGCCTGTTCCCATACTGTAGGGAGTCTAAGGCAGAATGGATTTTGCAGTTGGCACAGACATGTGTATAAGGTGAAGCAAGTGACTGTTAAATTGGTAATTATATAAATTATGTTCTTTTTCTCGAAATGCTGCCTGGAATTACAACTAATCTCCCACAGATAACTGTAGAGCTTTCTATCAGATTCTCCCTTTGGGTTTTATTCCAATTCTCTTTCAAATGTTTCCACTGAAACATCTTTGCTGCTTTTAGAAAAGAGATTCCAAGATGTGACATGCTGTATAAGCAAAGTTTCCCCATTCCCTTTCCAAATGTTACCTATTTGTCTGCCAATCATACTAAATCTACGTCCTTGGATAAGCAACAATTCCACAACTGTAACTATTCCTTTTCTTTACCGTAACTAAGTGCTGATTTTGAGCAGCTATATCAATTTGCCTCAATCATTGCAGCACCATAAAGAGTGTTGCTAGCTTCTCCACTAATTTCACACAATGAAAATCCAATGCCCTTGGTGTCATTCTGGTGTATATATATATATATATATATATATATATATATATATAAACACAAATATATTGTGAGGACATTCAGATTCCATAATCTAATCATCCTGAACCCCACTTGGATCTCCATTATTCTTGCGAATGAAATGCACCCCTTTAATTTACAATTTTATTCACCAAGTCTGTTGCAGTTTTACAAGACGCCAGTGCTTTTGATTATCTCATAATTGGTACAAAGAGGCTCCATATATTCCAAGACACATCATTCCTGTGTATCTTTAACAACAAATGCTCCTCATAAAGAGAAGTGCCATTGATGGCTCTCAAAAGTGCCTGAATGCCTCTCTAGCTTATAGATACATGAAGAGAGACAGGCAGAAGTGATGAGTCATATTAAGCCCCACAAATATATTCACAAAATCCAGCATGGGCAAAACTTACTTCATAGAACATAAATATTAATAATGTTAAACATGATCATTATGTTGATAAATGCTAAAATGATCAGAAAAGGTAATTGTGTGTGCTTTAATCCATGTTTGCTCAGGTAACACTGCAATAGAACCTCAGGATAAATAGAAAGTCTATAAGCTCAATGAGAGGCGATGGGTTTGATTTATCAGTGTGGCCTATTATCACTTGTTTTTTTCTTGTTTACCATCATTTCTGCTTTAAATGCTTATGTTCCACATTCTCTGTCAACTTTAGGTAAAGAAGAAAGTGTCTTCCTGTATACCTTAGTGTCTAGCTGCATAGCAGGAGGTTTTATAATTTTAGCTCTGGCAATTTTTGTCAGGCGATGCAAAGTAGAGAGATCTCATGGTAATACTGTGGGAGTTAGAGAGGGTAGGTTATTGTATCAACTGGGATCTGGATTTTGAGATTGCAGGCCACTGTACAGAGATAGTTTGTCCTACTGGTGGTTGAGGCTTGTAAAGAAGAAAGAAACTAAAATGTACCAGGCAGATCAGGAAAACTTCAACAAACAATAACTGTATTGAGAGGTTTTTTAAAGATAACTGGAGATGAGAAGTTGAACCGAATATGCTAAATGTGTCTTAGGCTGAATTGAATAAAGAAGGCACAGAAACCATGAATCAGGAGTACAAGCTAAAAGTAAGTACATCAAGACAGCAATATTTTCAACCAGTCAATGGATCAGACAGCATCAGTGGAGATTAAGGCAAGGGTAATACTTCAGGCCGTGAACACAGCAGGTATGCTTAGTAAGCTGGCAGATGACACCAAAATTGGAGATGCAGTGGACAGCGGAGAATGTTACTTCAGAGTACAATGGGATCTTGATCAAATGGGCCAGTGGTACGAGGAGTGGCAGATGGAGTTTAATTTAGATAAACGTGATGTATTGCACATTGGAAAGGCAAATCAGGGCAGGATTTATACACATAATGATAAGGACTTAATGGGGAGTGTTGCTGGACAAAGAGACCTTGGAGTGCAGGCTCGTAGTTCCTTGCCAGTTGAGTCACAGGTAGACAGGATAGTGAAGAAGGAGTTTGGTGTGCTTGCCTTCATTGGTCAGTGCATTGAGTATAAGAGTTGGGTGGTCATATGATGGCGGTGCAGACCATTGGTTAGGCCACTTTTGGAATATTGCATGCATTTCTGGTCTTCCTGCCAAAGGAAACTTGAAAGGGTTCAGAAAATATTTACAATGATGTTGCCGGGGTTGGAGGGCTTGAGCTATAGGGAAAGGCTGAATAGACTATGGCTATTTTCCCTGGAGAATCGGAGGCTAAAGGTTGACCTTATAGAGGTTTAAAAGATCATGAGGGGCATGGATACAGTAAAGAGACAGCTTCTTTTCCCAAGGGTGGGGATTCCAAAACTAGAGGGCATAGATTTAAGGAAAAAGGGAAAGACTTAAAAGGGACCTAAGGGAAAACCTTTTCATACAGAGGGTGGTGCATGTATGGAATGAGCTGTCAGATGAAGGGATGGAGGCTGGTACAATTACAACATTTAAAAGGCATCTAGATGGTTATACGAATAGAAAGGGTTTGGAAGGATATAGGTCAAATGCTGGCAAATAGGAGTATATTTATTTATGATATCTGGTCGGCATGGGAGGGTTGGACAGAAGGGTCTGTTTCTGTGCTGTATATCTTTTAGACTCTTTGACTCTATAACACAGACATTAACTCTCTTTTTATTTCCATAAAAAAGTCTGACCTGCTTTGTTTCAGTAATAAAAATAATAGTCCTGCCTGCTAATGTCTGAACATCTTTTGAGTGTTGGCTGTTGCTGCTCTGTACCAGCAATTTAACTCCATGTGTTAGTTCAGAGCTTTAACAGAAAAAATGTACCTTCTGAATTAAGCAAACTCAGAACTTGAATGTCCACTAAGCTGGGAGTGGACATGCGCCAATCCATATCCCATTTGGTCAGGATGTGAAAAGGAACTATGAATTCGAATTAGCATTCAAATAGATGACACCAGCTCAAAGTTAGTGGTCTCCATTGTCCTCAGCAGAAACTTACTAATCAGCCAACGTCATTTAAGGTGGAAAAACAGAAATTGCTGGAAAAATTCAGCAGGTCTGGCAACATCTGACAGGAAATGGAGTTAGTGTTTCGGGCCAAGTGACCCTTCTTTAGAACTTTACAGAACTTCAGAAGGGTCACTGGACCTGAAACTTTAACTCTGTTTTCTTACCACAGATACTGCCAGCCCTGCTGATGTTTTCTTGCAATTTCTTGTTTTGTTTCTGATTTGCAGCATCAGCAGTTCTTTCATTTTCATTTAATTTAATGACATTCAAGGCCGTGATGTGTTGTGTTTGTTCACCCCAAATATGCTTTGTGCTGTTATTTTCCTTAAACAGTTTTGGTTTGGTGTCAATTTGGTAAGTAACTAATATTCCTCACAAATTCTTCTCAGATCATTCATGCTTATTTGCCAGTATTTGGCCTGTACCTCTCTAAACTCTTCCTATCCGTTTACCTGTCTAAATGTCTTTAAAATGTTGAAATTGTGCCCACCTGTATACTTCCTCTGGCAGCTCATTCCATGTAATCACCACACTGTGTATAAAAAAAGATGCTCCTCAGTTCCTTTGTAAATCTTTCCTCATTCACTTTAAACATATGTCCTCTAGTTTTGGGCTCCCCTACACTGGGGATAAGACCTTGGCTGTTCATATTATCCAAGCCCCTCATTATCGTATAAATCTCTATAATGTCACCCCTCAGCCTCCTACGCTGCAGGAGAAAAAACGTCCCTGCCTATCCCACCTCTCCTTAGAACTTCCGTTCTTAGTAATATCCTTGTAATTTTTTTTACACTCTTTCCAGTTTAATAACATCCTTAGGGCAACCAGGATTGTACACAGTGCTCCAGATGTGGTCTTACGAATGTCTTGTACAGCTGTAATATGACGTCCCAACTCCTGTACTCATTACTCTGACTGATGAAGGCAAGCATGCTAAATGCTTTCTCCACGATGTTGTCTATCTGTGCCGCCACTTTCAAGGAACTATGTACCTGCACCCCTAGGTCTCTCTGTTTGACAGAACCCCTCAGGGCCCTAACAGTGTAAGCCCTGCCCTGCCTTGTCTTACCAAAATGCAACAATTCGCATTTATCTACATTAAATTCCATCCGCCATTCCTCGGCCAACTGGCCCAGCTGATCAAGATTCCATCGTATTCAAATATACCTTCTACACTGTCCACTAAACCACATACTTTGGTGTCATCCGCAAACTTCCTAAACATGCCTTCTATATTCCTTGCAACTTATAGTGAAAATTTATTTCAGTCTAAATCGGGAATTAAGAAGCTGTCAACTGAAACGACTGCCACAGTATATTAATTAGGTAGCTTGCTTGAAATGTGTTTTTTCTAAACAACAATCTTATCTGCTTAGGTTTCTACTTTGCATAAATGCAGATGGTCTTCTATGTATGGGAATATGTGAGCTGGGGACAGCAGTTCCTCATTGGGTGCATATCAATGCAGTGTTTGCTTAGGAGTGCGGTGAGTGAGAGAATTTGGTGTGGTGATGGAGGACATGCTTTGCCTGAACTTTTGGTTTTAAATAAGAGCATTTTGTGTTCTGGATCAACTTTAGAATTACAGAACATAGTTCAAGGATTATCTGCGTGCTGAGGAAATGATTATATGCTGTTGAAGAGCATCAGGTGTATATTTGAGGTGAGTATTTTGCTTGACTGTCTTTGGAAAAATCATGTAATTTGTGTTTCTGTATAAGTTTTTTATAGCATTCATAAGGTTTACCAGCAAGACCAATTCCTATTTGACTAGTTATATTTATTCAAAATACCTGTAACCTCATTAAGAAAAATGATGCATTGATTAACAATTAATAAATAATGTTTTAGGACTGCTGACTGGCAGTTACCAAGAAAATCAATTGTGATTCAGTGAAAACATATCTTCGTTAACTGTATGTAGTATGAGAAGCTTCAGCTCAGTTTTGTTCAGCTGGAGGGTGAACTGCAGGTACAGTGACACTCAGTGAGGAAGTAGCTTGGCTGGAAAATTTGTTCTGGGAATAGTTACATTCCTTCAGCTGAGAATAACTTTAGAGGGTGTCAGTTGTTACTTATAGGATGTAGACTGCAGTCAGAGAGCGACAAGGAAGCAACATGCAATGGTAGAAAGACTTGGCCCTTGAAACTTGAGAAGAAAGTCATTGAGGAGAAGGACTGCAAGGTGGATGAGTGGACTGGCAATGTGGGAAAAAAGGTTCTGCTTTGTGGGAGTGGACTTCATAACTTATGGAAAAGGTGGGATCTTGTTTGATAGGCTCAACCTAAGCCAGACAGCAATGAATATCCTGACCAGTCATACATGCAGCACTGTGAACAGCTCTACAAAGTAATAGAGGAGATCAGGTGAAGAGAAGTCTCATAAGTGCAAAAGCGAATTTGAATCATTGGAATAGAATAGTAATTTTTGTAAAGCTAAGCAGCCAGGAAGAGGCAGACAAAGCAACAAAATTGTGCATCATCAAATAAGGCCTTTGTAAGGAATATACATTTTAAAAAGGTACCTCTATCAGCATGCAAGAAGCATTGGAATGAAAATGGCTGACTGACAGTTATAAAAATGGACAAGTGATTTGATTACAATCACAGGGAAATGTTTACAAAGTGGTGGATTTTGGGAAATAAATGCCTCAAGCTATGTAATATTTTGGAATGAGAGAAAGAATAGCAAACAAGAAGGCAGTTCCATGACAAAGCAGGACATAAGGACAGAATTGATACCAGATCTGGTCTCAGTGTTGGTGGGAATTTTGAAAGAAAAGAGTCAGGAAACATTGTTATACATGTTGATCATGGCCAAGCAGTATATATGACATTGAAGAGAAAATTAAAGATAAATTATTGGGCTCTACTGGGAAGATATGAACTGGAGGGATATTTAAATCTCAAATGGATTGGGAAATCACATTAGCAAAGATGGTCTCGAAGATGAGTTTTTTGAATATTTACACAAGAGTATCTTTTGCACCTACACATTGCAGAACAGATTTGTATCTTGTCCTGAATTAAGGTTAATTGTGACCCAATGCCAAAAACAAAGCCTGTAAATTAGTGATCAGAGATAATGGGAACTGCAGATGCTGGAGAATCCAAGATAACAAAGTGTGGAGCTGGATGAACACAGCAGGCCAAGCAGCATCTTAGGAGCCCAAAAGCTGATGTTTCAGGCCTAGACCCTTCATAAAATATCCTGTAAATTATGTTATAATCCTGTTATGTTGTGTTATGTTAAATCCTGTTATCCTGTAAATTAACGAGTATGACTTCATTGGATTCCATTCCAAATTTGAAAGTGACATACAATAATGCCATGCATGATTCTTAATCTTAAGAACAATGAATTACCTTGATATTAGATGCGAACTGCTCATGGTTAAGTGTAAATAGGCTAAGTGCCATGCAGGTAAATGAACAGTCAGAAACATTTAAATAAACAGTTCAAACATTGAATAAAAACAAGCTCTATTGAAGAACAGGATCTCAGAAAAAGATCTTATCTATAACTCGCTAAGGAAATTCAATGTGGTGTTTGTTTAAAAGAAGAAGCTTGAAATATAGCAAAAACAGTCAAAAGGTTAATAATTGTGAATGTTTTAGAATAGAAAAAAAAACATTGATTTGAACTAAAAGAATTAAATACAAGATTGAAAGATAAAGATAAAATCAGATTGCAAATGCATTAATAAACATATAAAATGCAGTTAGGGACTGAAATATGTGACAGACCCTGAGGAACACAGTCAGAAGAAATTAGCATGAGGAAATTGCAGAAGCGCCATTTAAAAGTTTTATGTGTTTTCACAGTACAAGATGCAAATTTCACACCAGAAGTATACAGTAACATCCTACCTGAAAGAAATTGATATAACAGTCAAAAAATATTGAAGAAAGATATGGTACTAAAACTTGACAAACCCCAAGAATGAGATGACCTTCCCCAGGTAGTTCTAAAACAGAAACCTGCAGAGAAAGTAGTTGCACTAACTATGGCATTCCAGTATCTCTGGGTTTTGTGAATGCCTATTCAAATTTTGCATTAGTAAGTCTTACATTATGGTTTAGGAAGCATAACAGACAGAACACATACCAATAAGTCTAACAAAATGCCACCGTAATCAGCACCGGGACTTCAACTATTTAGAATCTATGTCAATGGCCTAGATTAATAGACAAATAAAAATGTATTTGGCTTTGTTGATTGTGCTAAGCTAGTCATAACTGTGTGCAGTGAGGAGGTCATAGAAAAGCTAAAGAGTGACATTGGCAAGTTATGTGTGTAGACAACAAGTTGCCTCATGGTTTTTCAATGGAAAAGTTGTTCGCCTTGATAATGAGAATAGAAAAATAATGCATGTATAACAAATTTAAATTCATACAATTTTGAAGAATTGATATTTGGTGTGGTGGAGAATTTTGCTTGCTAAATGATGTAAAAAGTCAGCCTGTGATGCAACAAGCATTTGGAAGGCACATGGTTTGTCAGATTTTATTAGATGGCGATTGCAGTATGAGTAGGAAGAGGTCTTGCTGCACTTGTGGATACTTTTAGGTAAGAACACATTGTAAGCTACACATTTGTGTGTAGCTTTCAACCTGATGTCCACAAAGTAATTTTCTTACTGAAGATTCACTGAACTGCTCCCCAGCTGAAGTGGTTGTACTGTGTTGAGAGATTGAAAAAATTGGAGTTGACTTTTGAGGAATGGCAGGTAATTCCATTCAGACAAATATGACTCTGAAAGCGGAGTATCTGGAGAGTGGGTCAGTTTATTTCGAGTTGAATTGGGGATGACTGATTTCATTCATTTATTTCTGAATCTGTGGAATTATTTACCCTGTAAGGTTGTGAATGAGCTATTATTGAATGCACTAAAGGCATATACATAAATTATTCTGCTCTCTGAGCAAGCACATAAAGGGATATTGGCAGAGGGTGAAAATGTCAGCTGAAGTGAGATTAGCTGTGGTCACATTGGACAGTATAAGGGTCACCAAGCGCCGATTGATTCACTCATGCTCCCGTATCTTCTGTTCATGTTTTCCTGAGATAATCATCATTGCTTCCATAGATCAAGCAAGGAACAGATGAGAAAAACATCTTCTGCATTTTCAGATCTCACTGCTTCTGAGAAAATGTCAAGAAGGAAAAAGAAGAATAGTGGAGCATGCCAAGATCACAGAAAACTAGTGAAACAAAGACAGAGAAACCTGGATCTTCATGAACAGTTACAGTTATATGTTGGATGGGAGAATTGTGAGGGATTGTGTCCTTTCTATTGTTTGAATATTAACAGTGCATCTTGGGTTGATTGTAAAGTTACAGTAACTAAGTAGAATATGAGGGAAGAACAGGAAACAGAGAAGCTCTTCCATGTAGATCTTTGCACATTCTTGAAACCTTTGGTCATTGTAAGAACACTGCATTATGTATCATGCAATTCAAATGAGAAAGAAATTGTGGCCTCTGTTCCAGATCGGTTGAAGACAATAAGCTGGGTCACCTACTTCAAATGTTATGATATCACAATTCTGTGGAATATTTGCATTACTGGCTGTTAGTCTCAAGATGTCACTGCTGTGTTTATGCAATTTACACCACCCTCACCTCAACCTTGTTTATCAAACCCAATTGAAATAACTTTCAATTCACTTTCACAGCATGTGTTTCTCTAACCTGTCCTCCAATTCATCAATGTTCCTGGTGACCACATCTGTTGGTGGTAGCAATTTGCACATTCTAAGTGGTCCTCATTAAGGAGTTTTCTGGGAGCATATTCCATCCTGTGTTAGTGTTTTCTCATGTTTATGACTTCTATTTCTAGAACCATGTAGAGGTGCAATTGTTTACTTGATGCTTACTGTGTTAATCCTGTTTATAAATTTAAATACCTCTATTATATCAGCCTTCAACCTTCAAAGCATAAGAGGTAGAATTAGGAGTGCATTAATTTCCATGAACTTTGATAATGTTACTTTAGCTCCACCTATCGATATGATCCAAATACAGCAGTGTTTTCTTGGTATCCAGATATGTCCTAATTTGCCTCTAGAATATATTAAAAAAAACTAAAAAGTAAATTTCACAAAGCTTTTCATGGCCACCATCAGCCTTAAAAGCCATTACACAAACAAAATATTTCTGGAACTTTGCTCTGTATTGTAATATATGAATACACTGAGTAGTCAGCTTTGCCAGCTACATCTTCGGTCAAAAATTACAAAAAAGTACAACAGCTGGTGAGAAATAAGTCATTCTTCTCTTAATCCTGAGTGAACACGCCTGTTTGGCCATCTAGTTTGAGTTGTGCTAGCTATTGCTGGAAAATAGCCCATTAATTTCAGATTAGCAAGTTGGAGTGAAGGGTCTGTTTCCGTGCTGTACAACTCTATGTCTCTATGGCCCTAAAACAGCTGTGGGACTTGTGCCAGGCAGCAGAAGATCAGCAACCAGTAAGGGACTTAGAATCAAAAGGCCCTGCAAACATTTACAAACCAAAATCTGAGGCTAGGGGCAGAATCCTCATTCAGGTCACTCCAAACCAGGCAGGTTCAAAATAAGTGGGACCACACGACATCATCATGTGCATGTATATACTTAAAGGTAATAGCTGATGGAAACATTGGCCACAACTAAAATTATATAAAAGTGGTAAATGGCAGATTCAATAAATGTGTAGTGGCAGATCAGGAGTGAAAAAAGTAAATTGGAGAATGGACTATTCGGGGCTTGAGAATAATGATAGCATTAATAGGGGTATGGAATATTATTTAAATAGCTCACCAGCAGGGCATGAGATATTGAGAATAAAGACCACTCTGTCAAAGGGGAATAAACACCAACTGACAGAAATTAATGTCAGGTGGCCACCAAATCCCCTTTCTACTTGAATAACAGACAGCCCCAAGGAGAACAACAAGAATGAAGGGCTATAGTGGCTGCAGAATGTGCCTTTAGTATGTGGCACCAGTTAATGCGTAAATACAGCTGAGTGTTGAAAAGGGCACAAGAGGCTTGATGGATTGTGGGGCACAATATATTGGGTCAGAACCAAAATGCATATCAGGGAACAAAGACTGGAATAAATACAGGGCGCATGTTAATACTTCGCCCATGGTGTATCTAGGTGAATACATTGCGTGTGTACAGAGCACTACAAACATGTCTACTAAATCTGTATTGCAAAAGGATACTGAAAAGACAGATAGATACACTTTTGGACTGCTTTGTGCTCCTCCCTCTGGACACTGGGTTTTAGAACATGCAAAAGGTAAGGTAGCTATGCGTGGGTTTAATAAGCATATGGGAGGCCCTAGTATTATCATTGAATCTGTGTTATTTTCCCCTGCCATAATAAGACCACATCCTGTCCCCTACAACCTCGAAAGAACTGAAATATCCAGAACCAACAGAGGAATGGATTAATGGAATACTTCTGCTGAATGACGTACAAAAATGTAAAGCATGTAATTGTACCTAGGCTGATCAATTTCTTGGACATTCAAATGCCAGTGTGTTGCTCAGCGCAGTCAAGTAGTGTGTGTGTGTTATGTTAGCTAATATTGTAGCACACTAAGTTACAGATGTCATCGGGCCACTGGATTTAAGGGACACAATACCCTCTGTAGACATGAGAGGGAGCTATCAAGCAACATTGTTACAAAAGTCAAGACCAGAACTTCCATAATCAATTCCCTTGACACACAGGGTGTAAATAATAATGTGGAGCAACTCAGAAAAATCATGAAAGAACCAACAGTGCATTCTAAAGACGTCCAGATAGATCAGGTGGGTCTGGAGCAAAAGGCAATGAAGGTACAATTAAATAGGGCAGCTGTGATGGAGGTTTCTGTTTGCTTGGGGATAGAATGATAACCAGAAAAGTTTGACCAGGACAATTATGTTACACCTGCATGCTATGGATGGTCGGCCAGATAAGACACAGCCACAACCACGTCCAAAGTGGGGTGGTACCTGACTGGATTAATAGTACACACCTGGCACAACTAACCAAGACTAAGCAGACACTGGCTAACAATATCTTGAAGGTCAAACAAGAGTCCACTGGAAAGCCAGCAACATGCTGGCACAGGGATGGTTTTGATGATCCCCAAAGTAAATCTAGAAGCAGAGCCCTACCCCCACTATCAGATGGAAAATATTAGTGTTATAAATATAACTCTCTTCAATGCTAAATCACAGACATAAATGTAATATGTAGGAATAATACCACATAAGGGGCCTCCCTTGTAGGGTGTTAGTGAAAAGGCATTATCAGTATGTGCCTGCACCCAGTGGTGCAGGGAGGCTGTGACAAATGCAGATTCAACTGCACTGAAGCATGTGTCCTTGAATAATATATTGGGTCAGAACCAAAATGCATATCAGGGAACAAAGACTGGAATAAATACAGGGCGCAACTTTTGTCCCCAACACTTCACTCAATCAGGAATGGGAGGAAGGACTGTACTGTGCATTGACTAGAGGCACATCATGCAAATACAAAAACTTACACTCCACCAACACACACCCAAAATCTGCCTTATGACCACCACCCACCCACCCCACCTCACCTGCCAGTTAGTGTAGGTCAGGTCAAATGACACACAACGAACAACAAGAGCTGGAAGTATTCAAGGTACCTGAAAATTTCATGGATAATGAGGAAGTAGAATCAATCCCTGTCCCACACTTCAGTTAACAATTCAGTGAAATTAGACAAAGGCTAGGTCAAAGAGTCAAGTTCTACCAGCAGGTACAGTAAAAGCTAAACATTTTTGAAAAGGATACAGAGCAGGAGCTTCAGAAACAGAAATGTTGCAAAAATATATAGAATTAAGGGATGAACATTATTACACACTCCTAGATCAGGATAATATCTCATTAGCATTGACTTTTTTCATTTATTAATGGGATGAGGGAGTTGCAGGGTAGGCAATATTTATTGTCCATCCCTAATTGAACACAGGGCAGTTCAGAGTCAACCAAATTGCTGTGGGTGTGGAGTTGCATATGGGCCAGTCCCAGGTAAGGATGGCAGTTTCCTTCCCTTCAAGGACAACAGTAAATCAGATAGGCATTTCCAACAATTGACAAAAGACTAATGGTCATCACTGGATTCCTATTTCCAGATACTTTTATCATATTCAAATTCTACCATGGCAAGATTCAAACCTAGGTCCCCAGGGCGTTATCTGGGTCTGTGGATTAACAGTCCAATGATAATGCTACTAGGCCGTCACCTCCGCATGATGAGATCTAATGGCCTGTACGTCTTCTAGGCAACATGGGTTAAAGGAAAAAGCACAGGCACTTAAGGGAACAACAGAAAGTGCTGACAATAGCAGAACACATTGACCTGATTTAACCACTGGATTCCCTCAAAATTTGTGACTGCCATCACACAAAGGGTAAGAAATACCTGGCAAAACAAATTGGAGTAATAAGGGCCTTTTCTAGCTGGCGTGACTGAAAGGGCAAGATTGTTAAGGCTGACTGTGGCTGAAGCAGTATAAAATGGTTCTCAGTTGACACAAATGGCTGAGGAAGATTTTTAGCTGAACTACTGCTTCCATAGTCTGTCATTTAAACAAACTATAAACTAGAGGAATTAACAGTCTTCATGGAAGCAATTTCTCCAAGGTTTAAGACTAGATTAAGATAACACGCAAAGGGTCTTGAGGAATGTATACAATGGGTCTTGTGAAACATAAGCAGGCATAACTGCTTGCGTGGACACAGTTTAATAGTGTACAACTTGAGGAATGCTGATAGAAAACTTGATATCAGCCTAGTCCAAAGTATGACGTGCATCATGACATAGAAGAGGAGGGTCTACCCTAGCACTAACCACATATTCACATGATGTCAAGACTCCAGGTAAAAGACTAAATATTCAGGGTCAAGTTTATGTATAGCTATAATGCTGCTATTAAACATACTTAGCAAGATGTACTCTAATAATCAGAATGGAAGTTCCAATTCCATAGATATACTATAGGAAGCAATTCAGAAGGGGTGATCTGGGGATACATGCAATCAGTGCACATGACTTCTAGAATTCTGTCTGATGTTGTGGATGCTTGGATCCATAGGTCAAAGGCTGCTGCTCATTTTGGTAGAAAAGTAAAGACAAATGCTAACAATTCCAGTGCTAACAGAAGACTGAAACTGAGAGTGAACTCATCACAAACACAAATTCAGCTGTTGCTGAGATAACAAGGTGTAGAGCTGGATGGAGACAGCAGGCCAAGCAGCATCAGAGGAGCAGAAAGGCTGATGTTTCGGGCCTAGACCCTTCCTCATAAAAAGCTGTTGCTGTCAGGTATTCTAAACATTTGGTTCAAAAATGTTGTTAAGTGCCGAAAAAATAAGTTAATGGTGACTTAGCCTTCTAAGTCAATTGTCTCACTTTGAACAACATCAATCTTTAAACCTGTTTCTTTCATAGAGAGTCCAGTGTCCCTGAGGATTCAGGCACAGAGAAGCAATCACTATAGCGTCAGTTGCTCCCACACAATGCTTGAATCAGTCATGAGCCCAGTTACAGAAGCTACTCGTCGATCATTTAGAGCTAAGAATAAGCCCAGAGTGAGTTACAAAAATCCATCAATTCTTGAAAGTCATGAATATACTAATGATTTGTCCTGGATAAAAGGAGCGATTCGGTCAGGGGTCACATTTGTCAAGAATGCAGGTTGGAGAATTGGGCTCTAATGATTCAGCTTTGTTCCAACCTGCAATTCTGTCACGTCCAACTGTCTGCACTGAAATTGTTCAATTAAACTATTGATCAAGGTGAGCTTACATTCAGTTAGTGAATGTAAAATGATTAGGATCATGCTAAACAAGTGCTGAGTTCCCATTAGATGAACACTTGTCTGCACTAGAATTGAACATAGAGCACCTGCTGTCATATTGGCCATAAGCATAGTAGTAGTATTCCTCAAGAATGTTCACAATGTTGTTTTAGAACAAAAATCCAATGGAAGCCTATGGATGCAAGTTCTTACCCGTGCATACTTTTATAGAGTCATTGACGCGTTCACACCCACACTTACTTTAGGGGTGTGTAGCTTCTCAATGATGACTGCAAGCTCCACTATATCGTAATAAACATACAGAATGCTGGAGAAACTCAGCAGACCTTGCAAAGGAAAACAGTTAATGCTTTGTCTTTGGTATGACTTCTTCAGAAAGGAATTGTGTCATCCTTATCTGTTATGACTGATGTGTGCCTTCAAGCCCACAATAGTTTAGCCGACTTATAACTGTCTTCTGAAATGGCTGAGCAAGTCAGCCAGCTTTATCAAACTATGACAGAAAATCTGAAATCTGAAAAAGGAGAAAGCAAGGCACATGACTCAGTATTGTTTCAGGCACTGGAAATGATGACGATAGAAACTATGCAGTTGACCCTGTAAAGTCCTCCTCAGTGTTATCTGAGGGTATCTATGCTAAAATTGGGTGACCAATCTCAGCTTTAGAGTTTGAACTGTAAGAGTTCTTTAGACCTACCTAACCATCTTCAGCTGCTTCATCAGTGGCCTTCCTCCATCCTGAGGTCAGAACTGGAGATGTTCACTGTTGTGCAAGGTTCAGAAATTCAAAACCCCACAAACTTTGCATCATGTGCCGGGACCTGGATAGTATTCACACTTGGGATGATAAGAGACAAATGGCATGTAGTGGTGAAGTCGCTGGACAAGTAATCTAAGTTAAATTTCTGGGGAAATTAGATAAGAAGATGGAAGGCATGGCTAGAAATTTGTATATGAGAAAAGAATAGATGGTATAGTGGTCAGTGAAGAAGGTTACCTAAGAATACAAAGATATCTTGATCAATTGGGTAAAAGGGCTGAGAACTGGCAGATGGAGTTTAATGCAGATAGATGGAAGGTATTGCATTTTGATGAAACAAACAAAGGACAGGACTATAAAATTAATGGTAGGGTCCTGGTAGCATTGTAGAACAGAGAAACCTACGGGTTCTATTGCATAATTCTTTGGAATTTGCATCACAGGTTGTCAGGGTGGTTCAGAAGGCATTAAGCATGCTTGCCTTCATTGCTCAGACCTTTTTGTATAGGAGTTACGGCATTATGTTGAAGTTGTACAGGACGCTGGTGAGGCTTCTTCTGGAATATTGTGTCCAGTTCCGGTTGCCCTGTTATAGGAAAAATATGATTAAGTTGGAGATGGTTCAGAAAATATTTACCAGAATATTATGGGGAATGGAGGGTTTGAGTTGCAAGGAAAGCCCAGATAGGTTAGGTTTTTTTATCGTCAGAGTGTAGAGGGTAAGGGGGTGGCCTTATAGAGGTTTATAAATTGATGAGAGGTACAGATGAAGTGAATAGCAGGTGCCTTTTGCCTAGGATAGGGTATTTAAAGACATGGGTGTATATTTTTAAGGTGAGAGGAGAAAGATTGAAGAAAGCGATGTGGGCTTTTTAATCACACAGTGAGTAGTTCATGTATGGAATGAACATCTAGAAATGGTGGATACAGGTACAATTACAATGTTTAGAAGATATTTGCGTATATGAGGAAAAAATGTTTGGAGGGATATGGGCCAAGTGCAAGCAGGTGGGACTAATTTAGTTTGGGATTGTGGTCGGCATGGACTGGTTGGGCCGAAGGATTGGTTTCTGCGCTATGTGTTTCTAAGACTCTATCTGTTGCAATTGGTTGAAAGATGCAGAATAGACATGTGCCACTATAATCACAGATGTAGGGCATTAATCACACACATAAACAAAATTTCAATGTGTTGAGTATCTATCTTTCATCACTAAATACAGGAAAACATTTTCAGAATCAAATATTTTTGCAATTCCACTGTCATCAGCTGTCTGCTTGCATATTGTGGGTCCATGTCCGTCAATTATCATGTGACATGTAGGAGCCTGTGGAATGTCAATTAGCAAGTCCACTCTGGTTTCCAATGTGATTTCTCCTTTTCTCCTCTTTATTTCATCTCTTTTATTGTCTATTGATTCTGTGTGCTCTTCACACTTCAGCTGCACTCTTGCCCTTATTTCCTTGAACAAAATTTGCATGCTATACTGATTCTATTGGTCATATATTAATGGTTGTTCCTCATCCTTTTCACAAAGAATCACAGTTGTAGGTGGTTTCCATTTTAGATTTATTAGTGTGATGTTATTTTTCTGAGTTTATTTTCTGTTGTTCTTTTTTCCAGACGACAATGCAACACTTTTATTTCTGAGTATTATTTGATCTTTGCTTCACTTGTATTCTCCAACATTAATGAGAAAAAAAGTGCTATGATCCACGTGACCTAGAAATAAACCTATGATTATCTAAGTCTATTTAAATTGTTAAATTCACCCTTTGAACTCATGGATGTTTATACACCAAGCGAAATAATAAGTCATCCAAAGTTATAAAAGTGCCATCAATTTTATCACCGATGTTTATGCTACACGCTAGTTTCTTTTAGTTTTGTTTGTCACTTCACAGGTGAATTGTTTCCAACCTCCTTAGTTACTCCAGTACCCCTAGGCCATTTACCATTTACCGTTTGCACAGCCCACAGGTTCCTCACTGTTTTTCGGGTTGTTCTGCTGCTTGTAATATTTTGTTACCGATTCATGGGATGGTGGGTGCCACTGGTGATGCCAGCACATATTGCCCATTCACTAATTACCCCAGAGGGCAGTAAAGAGTTGAACAACATTGCTGTGAGTTTGGATTCACATTTAGGTCCAGACCAGGATAAAGTCTGCAATTCCCTTCCCTAAAGGACATCAGTAAATCATTTCGGTTTTTTCAACAACCGACAATATTTCATCATCTTGGCATACTCCTAATTCCAGATCTTTACGGCCCTTCTGTCGGGGGATATCCATGTTTCAGTAGTTCCAAATATGCTTGATTTCTCATGCAGATTATTCCTTTAGACCCTTTGATTTCCTTCAAGTATTGTGTACCTGGGTGGTAGAACGGTTTCTTATTACTTTTTCATGTAATTTTAGTTTAGCCAGCAACTAATGCTTTGTTATATTCGTTACTTCATTAATAAACATGTTTTAGCTTTCTGGTAGTTCATGTTAATTTGAAAATCCTGATCTTTTGCATGTATATATGACATTTCTCACGAAGACACCCGAAGTAAGAGACTTCAAACTGCGATATGTATAAAGAGTAAATTATTTTTGTCAAGTGCCTAAAGGGCCATCACGATAATTCCGGGTGACTGGACATAATGGAACATGACCATTTCACCTTAGCAGTAGCTAATTTATTCTCATTCATTTCAAGTCAAACTTTGGAAGTTCACATTCCTTTCTCTTCGTGATTCGTTCATTCTGCATCTATTGGTGTCAGAAATATGATCTAGCAACTTCTTCGAAAAGTCAGAATGAACTAGAAATGCTGGAGAAAGCCAGCAGGGTCAGCTGCTTCTGTGGAGACAGAAACAAAGTAAAAGTTTTGATTTCTGTATGAATCCCCTTCGGAACTGTTTGTCTCTGTGCAGAAACAATTGGAACTTCTACGTTTCTGCAGTATTTCCTGTTTTATCTCAATTCACCAGCATTCTGCAGTATTTTCCTTTTATTTGATTATTTGCTTGGGGCAGACTTAGTCTTTTCGCATCACCGTGCAATGAACAAGTAAATGAATTCAGCTTGTGGACAGTAATTGCATAGAAATTGTATTTGGTGGAAAATTCATCACTCCTACTGTTGTGTAGTTACGTAGGTTAAGACGGAAGTGACGGATAATTGTGTTTGGGTTGTTGAAGGTCAGTCATTTCAGCTCCAGTTCATCTTTACAGGAGGGTAATTACCAAGGCCCAATTATTCTCAGTTTTTTCATCAATGACCTTCCCTCCAATAGAAGGGCTGAAGTGGGGATGTTTGCTGATGATTGCATAATATTCGCCGCCAGTCCTTCACTAATGAAGGAGCCCTTATTCAAATTCAACAAGATCTTGCCAATACTCAGGTTTGGGCTGACAAGTAGCAAGTATACCATTTCAGTATCTGAGTTGTCAGCAAAGTTGCTGAACATTGGAACAGTCATCAATGAACTTTCTTACTTCTAACCCTATGATGAAGAGAAGGTCATTGATGAAGCAGCTGAAGATGGTTCGGACTGGGACATTAACCTGAGGAACTATATGGGAGGCTATTTCATGAACATTCTGGGACCATACACTGTTTTTGTGATCATTTTGCACAATATTTCACATCATGCTGCCAGGGTCATTTCAGTTTATTTTTGATGTCTTTTCTCTTCTATGCCCTTTGTTCATGGTCTCCTAAGTGCTCCGATAGATTGCATAATAAGGCCAACTCTTCACTTCCCAGGCACTTTTGTGCCCTTTGAAATCCCCTGGTGAAGGAGCAGTGCACCAAAATCTTGTGATTTTAATTAAACCTGTTGGAGTATGACCTTGTGCCATGTGACATCTGGCTTTGTCTACCCCGGTGCAACACCGGCACCTCCACAGACTTCATCTGATGAAGGATTAGTGCTCAGAAAGCTAGTGATTGCAACTAAACTGGTCGGACTGGAACCTGTTGTCATGTGACACTTAAAATCCTGATTGAGTTCTGCAAAATAAATCACATTTTGTTTCCTTTTGACAGTTGCTGTTGATTATGCAACATATAAAGCAGAACAATTCCAATCCAGCTGATTGCTAACCATCAGTCCACACTGGAGCATAAGCAAAAAAAATGGAGTAGTGGCCAACAGAAGTATCAAGCAACACTTACGTAACAACTAACTGCACACTCACGGTCAGTTTGTATTTCCAGACCATTCGGCTCCCCTGATTAAAACTTTCATCAAAGCTTCTAGAAATGAGCTAAGCACTTGATGAGGTATGATACAGCAAGCAATTTCTTAGTAGCTAAAATAGAACCGGGGTCCACTCTAAGAAGTGTAAAAGTCTGCATTTATGCAGCACCTCTTCTGACCTTAACATTTCCGAAAGCACTTTATAGTTAATGAAGTGCTTTTGAAGTAGTCACTGTTGTAAGCTAGGAAACACAAGTCAATTTGCATACAATAAATCCCACAAACAAAAATTCAATAATGATGGCAACTGTCTGTTTTGGTTCAACCATAAAACAAAGAACTGTGGATGCTGAAGATGGAATCAAAGGGGTCTTGAAATTAATAGACATTTCTTCACCCAAAGAGTGGCGACCCTGTGGAATTAATTAGCACCAGTAAGTCGTGGATGCCAATAGATTAAATGTATTCAACAGGCAGCTCGATGTAGCACTTGGAGTGAATGGGATCAAAGGATTTGGGGAGAAAGCAGTATTTGGCAATTGAGTTGGATGATCAGGCATGATGGCGACAAATGGTGAAACATGCTTGAAGGACTGAATCTCCTCCTCCTGCTCTCTCTTCAATGTTTCTGTGTTCAATGTAGTACATACTTGAGCAATTGCCCATCATTTTGAAGAGTGTTGCTGTCATACAAGATCAGCTTTACTCTCTAGGCTAGACTGCATGTTGTCAACACTAAAAGTATGATGCATTCAGGACTTTCTACACCATACACAGCCATTTCATTGGTTTCCGAGTATCACTTGGAATGAAATGAATATGTCGCAAATTGGCATTTCTGATTGTGGAAACTCAATTGAAGGACAAGATGTGTTGTCAAATTTTAATGTGGAACTGAAAATGCTTGCAAATGCTTCATCCATTGTAATTTATGGAAAAGTATTGTGCTCCCTCACCTCTCTGCCACCAAATTCCTAAACCATGCCATTGATTCCTGATATAATCTGGAGCCTCCATCTCTGGTTAGTTGTTTAGAAGGCCACAAACATCATTAAATACAAGTATTTAGACATGAGAGATCTAATCTGAGCTGTTAGTTGCATGATCATGTAGATCTGTCCATTGCCTGTTGATACCATTGTTTGCACACAGGCTTGTTCTGCAGTTTCATTGGAATGGGGGTTCATGTTAGTCATGGTTGGCGCTGCTTCAGACATTCACTCCTGCAATCTGCAATGACCTAGAGCTGATCGCCAAGACTGATGCTAATATTCGCATGAAAGGTATGACAAAATGTGAATTACAGATTGTGGCTGAGTATAATTCTGTTGTCGTTTAGGATTCACATCATGCCACGGACATCAGCTCAAATTGTGTTCTGAATATTTAGTAGGTTGCATTGCTGTTTAACATACCAGTGAGAAATTCTCAGTGTGATAATTAGATATTATTTCATAATTTTTTTAAATAATTGAATTTAAAAATATGTTTGCCATCATTAATGAATTTTGGTTTCTGAGATTTATTGTATTTATTGTGTGATGACTAATCTAATAAATATTGACTTGGGCTGGTAGAACCGTGACACTTAAGTTGGTGTAGTGAGGTTTTTTTTTCCTGTTTGATGTTTAACTGGCACTAACCACATGCAGAGGTATCCTTTAGGGCCAGGTCTGATCGTTAACATTTCTGTGCTACCACATCACTCTGGAAGCTGTCGCGAATGATTGATGACCCAAATTGGTTTCTTTGCGATTGATATCCCCAGTGTTACTTCCAGGTGGTGATCAAGACAGCAGAACATTGCTTCATCCATTGATGGAATGGGCTTGACGAAAATCAACAGGAAATATTCTGTTGACTGAGCACCTTTACAGCGCATGAGCCCCAGAGGCAATGTAAAACATACAAACATAAACGTCGGAGAAGTAGGTGATTCACCATCGAGTCTACTCTGCCATCAATGAAATCATGTCTGACCTGATAACCCTCAGCTCCATTTCTTGCTTTTCCCCATATTCCATATTTCCTTAATGTACACAATTCTGTATGTCTCAGTCTTGAAACATTTAAGAACCTATCCTGGTCAGTTGCCTGAGCTAAAGAACCCCACAGGTTCACGACCATCCAAGACAGAAAAAAGTCCTCCACACTGCTGTTTTAAATGGGTGATTGTTTACTCAGATGTACCTGATCTTAGACTCTTCTTCAAGAACAAACAAATTCTCAGCATCCACCCCACAAAGCCCCATAAGAATCTTTCACATTTTGAAAATATAGCCTTTCATTCTTCAAAATTTCAGTGAGGAAAAGGCCAACTTGGTCAAACTCCCCTCATAACAAAATCCATCCATACCAGGAATCAACCCTTTGAAATTTCTCAAGGCTGCTGGTATGTTTTCCTCAGATGAGGAACCAAAGCTGTCTATACTTTTCTAGGCAAGGTCTGGCTGGTGCCTTTCATATGTAGGCTGGACCTCCCTATTTATACTCCATTTCCTTTGCAGTACAATTAAAGTGGTATGACTGTTCTATTACCTACTGAAATTTGATACCAGTATTTTATGAATCATGTACAAGAGCAACAAAATTATTCTGTGTTGCAGATTTCTGCATTATTCTCCCATTTTTATAATATTCAACTCTTCTTTACTTCCTGCCAAAGTGCGTAGCCTCACATTTTCCCATGTTATACTCACCTGGCAAGTTATTGCCCAGTCACTTAACCTGTGCTAATCCCATGTAGGCTCATTGTGTCATCCTCACTCTTTGCCTTTCCATATATTTTGGTGTCATGTACAAACTTTGTGAGAGTGCGATCACTTCCTGCAACCAAGTCATCAATATATTTGTTGTAAGTAAATGGGGGCCCATTTGACATTTTGACATTCCAATAGTTGTAGGTTGCCACTATGCAAATCCCCCATTACCCCAACTCTCTGTCTTATATTAGTTAGCCAATGCTCTACAAATGCAAGTACACTACCTTCAACACCATGGGCTCTTGCCTTATTAATAGCCTTATGTGTGATATTGCTTCATCAAAGACTTTGTGGAAATCAAATTATATTGCATCCACTATTTTCCCTTCATTTATCCTGTTGGTCACCTCCTCAAATAACGATCTAACATCTTCCCAATGACAGATTTCCAGCTAACTAGAGTTAACTTTCCGTGTATTTGTTATTTGTTTGGTGGAAACATAGAACATAGGAGCAGGAGTATGCCATTTAGCCCTTTGAGCCTGCTCCACCATTCATTATTATCATGGATATCATCCAACTCAGTAACCTGTTCCCACTTTCTTCCCACACAATATGATCCCAACATCTAACACCTGCTTGAAAACATTAGACATGTTTGTCTCAACCACTTGCATTGGCAGAGAATTCCAAGGATCCACGACTCTCTAATCGAGGAAATTTCTCCGCATCTCAGTCGTGCATATCTTTGAACACTAGTTCTGGAATCCCTGGTTGTTAGGAAAATCTTTCCTGCATTTAAACTATATAGTCTTATAATTTTATAGGTCTGTATGAGTCCTGCTCATTCCTTTAAACTCCAGTGCAAACAGACCTAACCAATCCAGTCTTTCTTCATACAGAAGTCTTACAGTACCATGAATCTTTGTTGCATTCTCTCCATTGTAGACCAAAACTGCACATAATTCTCTAGGTAAGGTCTCAACAAGACCCTATACATTGCAGCAAGACATCCTTTCTCCTGTACCTGAATCCTTTCACCATGAAGCCCCAGACGACCATGTGTTGTCTTCACTGCCTACTACATCTGCTTAATTTCACTGACCGATGTATAAGGATACGCAGGTCTCATTGCACCTCCCCTTTTCAATCTGTTGCCATGCAGATAATAACCTGTCATCCTTTTCCTTTATTTTCCTACCAAAGCAGATAACATCACATGTATTCACATTGTACTGCATCTGCTATGTACTTTCTGATTCAATTAGTTGTCCAAATCACACTGAATCATCACTCTATTCTCCTCACAGTTCAGCCACCCGCTCTGCTACACAAACTTGGTGATATCACTTTTAGTTCCTTCATCGAAATCATTAATATATTTTGTAAATATCTGGAGACCAAACATTGATCCCTTTGGCACATCACTGGTCACCATCTGCTACTCAGAAATGAACCCGTTTATTCATTTTTAAAATTTTGTTTCTTGCCTGCCTACCAAATCTGTAAATGTCAGTTCATGGCTCCCAATCCCTTGTGTTTAATTTTAGATGATAATTATGCATGTCCCCTCTATCCTTTTTCGTTTTGAAATATTAGAATTACATGAGCTATTCCCAATCCATTGGAGCTATTCCAGAGACTATATAATTTGAAGGATGACTACCAATCCATCCACATTGTCTTCTTCAAGGTCCACTTCTTTAAATTTGACTATTCAGACCTGCGTATTAATCAGCCTTTAAATACAACAATTTCCCTAACATTATTTATTTATTAATACTAGGTTCATTTGGTTTCTCCCTCTCACTAGACCATTTGTCCTGGAGAAACTTGGGATGCACATTTGACTTCATGAATCATTTTCTCTTTACATATGTAAGAAGCTTTTGCAGTCATCTTGTATGGTTCCCACCATGATACTCTGGCACATTCCCACCTCCCAATCAATTTCTTTGTCCTCCTTCATTGAAATCTACAGAATGATCAAGTGTTGCTGCTCATCAATGCATTTTTTATGATTGTCATTGTCAATTCATTGTCATCCCTTTGAGTAGCATTCCCTAATTATTGTCAGCTCATGCCCCAAACAATCATAGCTTCTTCCATTTAGATTCAGTACCCTCATCTCAGAATCAACTTCCTCGCTCTCCATCTTATGAAAAATACTAACATATTACGATCACTCTTCCAAAAAAGCCTCGTTCAGTTGCAAAATAATTTCTCATATGCCTGCAGTTTGAATAATGTTCCTACATTGAAAGTTTTCTAATGATCTAGAATTTTTCCAGAATCTCACAAATTTTGGAAGATTACTACAGATGCTTCCATTGTCTCTGCATCTATTTGTCAATGTAATGGTAGCACCCTGTCTCCAGCAGCCATATTACTCAGTCACCAGCAATGGCAATACCCAGATGCAGTGCCCGATTCCCCACAAAGACATGTGGAATAATACTGCCCAAGCATCACGAGTGGCATGACTGAATCATTAATCCATAATGAACCAGCCCTCATGATTACATGTTTCACTCAACCAGGTTTGGCACCAATCAGTTACCTGCAGTGGAACATTTATGCATCAGAAAATATATCAATTACCAGAAGTACAATTATCTAACATCATCATGCAATCTCCGGAGAATTACCAAGTAAATGGCAGAAACAGGATTGTTGCCAAAAAAAAAGAGATCTTGGAGTGGAGGCTCATAATTCCTTGAAAGTGGAATCTGCAGGTGCATAGGGTAATGAAGAAGGCATTTAGTGTGCTTGCCTTTCTTGTTCACTTTACTGAGCATAGGAGTTGAGAAGTCATGTTGCAGCTATACAGAACATGGTTAGGCCATTTTTGGAATACTGCATTCAATTCTGGTCTCCCTGCTATAGGAAAGATTGAAACTTGGAAGGTTTCAGAAAAGATTTACAAAGGTTGAAGGGTTTGAACCAAAGGGAGAGGTTGAATAGACTGCTGCTATTTTCACCAATATGTCAGTGGCTGAGACATAGCCTTATGGAAGTTTATAAAATCATGAGAGGCATGGATAGGGTCAAAATACAAAGCCTGTTCCCTTGGATAGGGAAGCCCAAAACAGAAGTGTATAGTTTTAAAGTGATGTAGGACTGATTTAAAAAGGACCTAAGGGACAACGTTTACACACAGAGAGTGATGTGTGAATAGATTGAACTGCCACAGGAAGTGGTGAAGGCTGGTATAATTAGAACATTTGAAACACATCTGGGTGGGTGTATGAATAGGAAAAGTTTAGAGGGATATGGGTCAAATGCTGGCCAATGGGACTAGATTAATTTTGTATATGGTCATCATGGACAAGTTGTATCAAAGGGTCTGCTTCTGTACATCTCAATGACTATACCGGTCACCAGCACAATTCAGTTATCCCAAGACTTTGGCAGCAATCCATACATTCATTTGAATTAGCATCAATCAGTCACCATAATTAACATTCTGCGATCATGAGTGAACACACCAGCATTTACGCTCATTACAGAATTCCCAGTAATTTCAGAAGATGGTCGAGGAGTATCGGCAGCAACGCAGGGAAGTATTATTGAGTGATCACCAGCGGTATGCAGTCTCAAGAGCAAACACTCGGTCACCAACAAACTGAGCAGCCATCACGAACACCATAACCCAGATGCATATCGCCACCAAAAGTAAGCAGTCAACAGCATAACAAACACAACTGACTGTTCACCACAGCATCGTTTCATTAACGCCCAAAGCTCAATGCTCGCCAGAAAATATTGAATTAGCAGCATAACAATCCCCTAGAGATAGAAACAGAAGCATCCAGATGTCAGATATCTCCACGTAACAACATCACAGGGTCACCAGCAGCACCATCAATCAACCCTCCGAAACACTGCCCAGCAGAATTAGGGCACCAGCTGAACCAACCTGTCATCAATAGGCATGAATGACAGATATTTCCGCGCAGGAATTAACCGTTTGAGAACCACATATTTTAATAAGTGTTGATGTTCCTATGTAGGATTTTTGCTGGCTTGAGTGATAGGTCGAAGGCCGAACAAATTCAAAGCTCCATGTCCGGAAATTTTATCATCGGTTGGTGCTTCGTGGTCTCGATGGAAAAAAAAATGTTAAGAGTTCAACGTGTTTCGTCGCGCAGCTGAGTTCACGTTGAATGGCTAGAATAGTCTCGATCAAGCAACGCGGAGACTGAAACGGCAGTGTCTTCACTGCGCCTGCACGGAAGTATCCGTGAACTGCAGGTCTAAAATACAATTTTTTAAGGGCTGCATTCATACCGAAACATTCAGCAACGATGGAGAAATGTTCTTGACCAACCCGGAACGGGTTTCATCTTCCTATCAATATTCTCAGCTCAATGGCAACGTTGAAATCATGACCAAGTTGGCACTTCCACTGTTATGAGTGGCGTGATACTGAGCTGCACCCAATTCCTGAAGACTTTCAAATATTTGCGTTTCCGGAAGCGTCAGTATCTTGCGGCAGCAAGTGTGACTTTGTACTTTGCGCAGAATGTCTGCATTTGTTGTACTGTGGTACATATCAGCGTCAGGCATTATTTACACAAGTACGTATGTATTTATGTAGATACATTTATATACCTGCCTGGTAAATAGAAACAGGAACCGGAACGATGTCGAGGTAACCTCAGTTCATTGCTTATTGTCGCCTTCCATGATTTTATGTTCCGTACGTATTATTTGCTCCTTCTTTAAAAAAATCTTGCCAGTTGTTATTTCTGCCAATAATCTCCATTTCGCTTCATTTCTGACAGCTACTGATGTGAACGCCCTGTCAGTGCATCAGGCCCCCGACCGTATGACTGCGCTGAAAGGGGCTAATGCATCCGTGAATTGCTCAGCGATACTTTTCCTTCCAGCGTAAAGGTAGATCTCTCTTGGTGGAGAAATGGGCCAGGGCACAGCTTTGACTCCGTCTAAAGACAAAAGGAAAGTAATAATGTGGCACAATCATGGCACTTCCGACCCCTATCACATGAATGTGACAATGCAAGATTCAGGCATCTATTACTGCAGCGTTGAGGAAAGGACAGGAAAGATTTCCAATGGCAGTGGGACTGAGCTTACTGTTCACGGTGAGTGACACTACGGAAAGAATGGGCTCACTTAAATTAGGTATGCAAATTTCAGCTACTAAAACCTTAGAGTCATAGACTTGCACAGCATAGAAACAGGCCCTTCGGTCCAACTTGTCTGTACCAACCAGATATCCTAAGTTAACCTAGTCACTTTTGACAGCATTTGGTCCATATCCCTCTAAACTCTTCTTCTTCATAAACCCATCCAGATGCTTTTTAAACGTTGTGATGTACCAGCCTCCATTTCTTCCTCTGGCAGTTCATTCCATATACGCGCCACCTTCTGTTTGAAAAAGTTGCCCCTTAGGTCTCTTTTAAATCATTCTCCTCTCACATTAAACCGACGCCCTCTAGTTTTGGACTTCCCTAGCCTGCGAAAAAAAAATGCCCTGGCTATTTACTGTATCCGTGCCCCACATGATTTTGTACAATCTCTATAATGTTGCCCCTGCGCCTCCGGCGCTCCAGGGAACATAGCCCAAGCCTATTCAGCCTCTTCCAATCGCTCAAACCCTGCAACCAGGAAACATCCTTGTGAATCTTTTCTGCACCCTTTCAAATTTCACAACATTCTTCCTATAGCAGGGAGACCAGAACTGCACGCAGTATTCCCCAAGTGCCCTAACCAGTGTCCTGTGCAGCGGCAACATGACCTCCCAACTCCTATGCCCAATGCACTCACCAATAAAGGCAAGCATACCAAATGTCTTCTTCACTGTCCTATCTACCTGGGACTCCACCTTCAAGGAGCTATGAACCTGCGCACCAAGATGTCTTTGTTCAGCAACACACCCAAGGACTTTACCATTAAGCACATAAGTCCTGCACTGATTTGCCTTTCCAACATGCAGCACCTCATATTCGGCTGAGATTTACTGATAAAATGTTTTCTTCCGGCTCTGCTTTGTGTGCTTACTTTCACAAAACTGACAGCGTCTCTCGTCGACGCAGAGCCGATCTGTTTACCGCACCATATCCAAACGCTAGACATTAATTAAATGTTAACAGCGAAAATAGACGTTTCTGGCAAAGCTCAGACCTGCTGAGCTTTTCTAGCAACTTCGGTTTTTGTTCCTGATTTAAAGCATCTGCAGTTCTTTCGGTTTTAATTAATTCATCTTTATTTTTCTCTATGAGCTATCGCAATGTTATATATGCCTACTTTTTATCATGAATTATCTGTCATCCGCGTCATTGACGCTGTCGGCATTATGTGCTTATCCCTTTTTTTGCTGAAGAAGACATTTGCTCCGTCTCCCGCGCCCCCTCCCCATCCCATCCGCCTTTCCTTGGATTGAGGGTATAGAACGTGCGAACACCAAGCGTTCACGTTTGAATTTCTAGAGTTCTGATCTTGTGGGAATGACTGGGCGCTGGGACATATCCGAGATAGTAGTAGAAACTGGCAATGCTGGAGATTCTAAGAAAACAAGGTGTAGAGCTGGACGAACACAGCAGACCAGGTAGCATCAGCGGAGCAGGAAAGCTGACGTTTCGGGTCTGGACCCTTCTTCAGAAACAAAAAGCTTTCCTGCTTCTCTGATGCTGCCTGTTCTGCTGCGTTCATCCAGCTCTACACCTTTTCATATGAGATATTCCCGAGTCAGGATAATGCCCGGTTTTAAACGATGAGGCTGCTGCATTTCAATGCTGCCGGATTTCACTTCTGATGCATGAAACATATTGTCTACTGGGTGTAGGTTTTGTAAACTATATTGCCTGAAACTGCGTGCAAATAAAGTGAAGGGAGTGGCTGTACAAGGTAGTGTTGGGCGATAGTATTTTTCTTCTCTTTGCAAACATATTAGGAGTTGCGCCAGCGTTTCTTATCTAGAAAACTGGAGAGTCTTCTCTCAGATTCCTGGCTTGTCGGTGACCGGGAGAGTCCTACTACAAAACAGCTTGATCACTCGCTGTGGAATATCCAGCATCTGGTGCGCTGGACTGAACCTCGGCACTTGTATAGTCATTGATGTCCCAGAGTTGCAAATAGACAGTTTGCCGTAGCTGCCTTGGCAGTATTTTTTAAACATTTGGATAATTGGGATAAAAGAAAATACACATTTATTTCCTGAATAGAAGTCATTTGGCCGCCGCTTCATTCGAGCGATGAACTTGAGCTGCTCACTCAGAAAATGAATACCATGTTTCCCAATATCTCGCCGAATCAAACCAATGACATTGTTACTAACTTACAGAAAATGAAAATAAAAAGAGAAATTGATAACTCCGGAGATAAGGAAGTGATGATTGGAATGAACACTAGACAATACATTGCAGCATTATTAATATCACGAAAGGATCCGTGTATTTACTGATAACGGATGTTATTGATGCTTACAGAAGTTAATGATAATCCATTTGCTTCCATAATCTGTGGTGCTTGTACAATGTGATTTTGCACTTGTAATCATAAATTTGGGATTTGCAGATACTAATGTTAACGGGAGCATTGGTTTTACAATTGATGGATTTATATACGGCGGTGGGTGTGTTTCCCGTTTTCACATTTATTTAGACATACTGCAAAGGTCGATCTTATATCGGGAAGATTTGTTTTTCAAACACAAGCTGCTGAGACCTTTCAATCTGACAGACCCGGTCTCAGACTGTGGAAACGATGGGCTGGTTATCCAGTGTTTCAATTCAGCCTGAGACTTTCGCGGTTGTCGAGATGCAGCCTTTATCCAACCGATAAAAGCCGGAGCCAGGGATAAAACGGATGGTATGCAAGATGGTGGAGCAGGGCCATGAGGAGAAGGCAAGAGAACGTAGTCAGCCCAGGGACCGTGAGGATAACATGTTCATTGGGACGTGGTGAATCTAATACTTTAATGAGTCAATGGCTAACTGACAGACGGAGGGACCGCCGGAGCAAGGGCGGACCCATTGGAATGATCTTGGGAAATAAATTACATATTGAAATCATAAATAATATATTCTTGATATAACAGCCAGTAGTGATCTTGTAGTTTTGGCAAAAGAGTATTAGAGGTGAACAGCTCTTATTTGAATTGATAGTGAGGATACGAAAATTCGGAAGTGGAGTAGTCACGGATCAGGGAAGTAAAATAAAATTTATATTCACTCGCCTGTAGGATGAGTCTTGTCATTCCGTGAATGTGTTGGAGAAGCCTGAGAAACATAGTTGCGAGCATCTTTAAAGAATATAAATTGCAGAGTTCATTGGTGAATTAGTTTCAAAGTTTGTGGAAAAATTATCAAAACAAAAATTAATTGAGATTTAAATTTGTTTCAATACAGAAATGATCTCCCGGACGTCAAAGTTAGTTCAAGGCAATAGCGAATGGATCATTGCATTTTCTGTTTCAAATTAATCAAGGTGATTATGACAATGCCATATTGTACACATACTATTATTCTTCGTTTATTTAAAAAGATTCTTTCATTTTCATTTAGTAGGGAGTGCAGATATTAATGCTAATTGGAGATTCGATAACGAATATATCTCAATATATAGTTAAGCGATTTATTCAAGGAGGAGAGTGGTTTCCGTTTTAAGATGTACAGATGAACTGCAGAGATCTAAAGCGCTGTGAGTTTTTTTAACATTAGATGCGGACTCACTTCAGTCTAAAACTATTGTGTTGCACATTGTGAAAACTGTGCAGAATGTTCTATTTAATATTTCTCGTTAGAGACCCCTGTAATTAATCAAGTTGGATTCTATCTGTTCCTTCTGTAACACGAATAATGTTTGGCTCTGAGGTAGTAGGAACTGTAGATGCTGGAGAATCCGAGATAACAAGGTGGAGAGCTGGATGAACACAGCAAACCAAGCAGCATCTTAGGAGCAGGAAATCTGACGCTGTGGGCCTAGACTCTTCAATTAGAATATTTGACTCTAGCTGTTATTGGATAAAAATACAACATAATGAATATGGAGCCTATTAAAATATTTAACTCCTCAGATAGCCATTCTTCTTTTTCTCTAACAGAATGAATAATGACTTATTTCCATTATCTAATTCACAGTGCCACCCACTCCGGTGCCGATTACTCCGCAATTCTCTCCAACCCTCGCATTTCTCTGAAAAACAATTGGCTTCTTCCCTGAATACTTTATCCTCACTTGGTATAAAAATGGCAGTGATATTACATCTGGAATAAACACTACGACAAAACTAAATTGATAGCGACTATTTGAAGTTTCCAGCACCCTGAACCCTTTGGAAAGTTGGTTAACTTACACCTGCCAGGTTTCTCATGTGTCATTTGAAGCCCCAGCCAGAGATAATTGCACAGTTCTGCATCAAGGATGCCAAGAATCCCAAATTTTCAACAAGCCATTGAACTGTACCATGCACAATGGTATGACATGTCTTATTTTTCATCTTCTGTAACATGCAAGTGAAATGCCTTAGCACATGTATATGAAATACGTAACAGTGCTCATTGCTTTGCCAAAAATTCTTTGACGAACTCTGCACAAAAGTTTTGAATATTCCGAGAAATGGTAATCATAATCAGATTGACACGTCACTCCTTTTTTTCTTCTTTAAGAAAACGATCCGCATTTCTGGCAGGAAGTTTCGATCATGTTTCTTGCAGAAATGTGGAGTCTACGTTCAATCTGACCACATAATTGAGGATAGTTGTGCGAAGACAAATCATACACCCTTTACATGGCAGTTGTTGTTCAATTCTGTTATTTAAATACATAAGCCTCCTCTTGAAATAGGCAGCTTCAACTGGCAATTCGTATCATTGTAAGAAACATGAGTTCTTGGCAATTGACACAGCATGTTACTTACTAGTTGCATTATTGCTCAACCGCTCTCAATGATTCTCTCTGAATTCCTTGGTCCTGTTAGGAGAAAAATTATTGCATAGCATGAGTTAACTGGTAATCCCTCATACATCTCAAAATGGAATTGAAATAGGATATAGAACAGTACGTCACAGTACATGCTTTTCGACCCACGATGCTGTGTCGACCTATTATCCTACTAAGATCAAACTACCATACATGCCCTACATTTTACTATCCTCCATGTGCTTATCCAAGAGTGCCTTAAAAGTCTGTAAAGTTCCTGACTCCACTATCGCTGCCGGTAGCACAAGCCCACCACTCTCTGTGTAAATGAGGTAGAGAGTTTCAGTTAATTGAGTAAGCAAAAACTGTTAAATAATCTAAAATTCGTTTTAAATTTATCCTTATTCTATCAGGCTATGAAGAAATTAAACTGCAATAACATGCTCAGGCTGATACACTGACAGAAATTTTGTGAAATGCGACTTTGCTGAGCAAATACTGACTCTGACGACTTGTCTGGAATAGTTCCACACTGAGGAAAACACTCAAAGCCAGAACAATACGGTTTACACAGGAATGGAAATGATGCAGAGGCTTCACCGAGGAGGAAAGGTTGCACCTGAGATGACAGGGAGTGAGATCGGGGTAGCAGGCAACCTGCCATTTTCGGAAAGTGCGAAAAACGACGTGTTTGCCTGAACCAGATAACGCCCGACTCACGTTGTACAAATATTTGATGAATCCTCGTTAATGTAGAGAACTACCCCGGAATTTTCCCTGGATTAAGAACTCCCAACATTCGCTCAATAAACAACCATTCACTTGCGCCTCACGTCTCTTGAAAATTTTTCAGAAAATAAGCTGCGTCAACAGTCCTCATTTCAGTCCTATGATATTTGGCCGTCCCTGCATCCACTCAGGATTGAGCGCACCCGTAAAAGCTAAGTTTCAGTGCAGCAATTGATGTATATGTTACTTGCGGATCGGCCGCACTGAGAGGTTGAATTGAGGCCCTGGCTGCCCTCTCAGATAGACGCAACGTATCTTGTGGCACGAGTTTGAAGAAGAACAGGAAATTACGTTGGTGACCTGGTCAATATTAATTCCTCATTCAAGGTCACCGAAACATATACCTGATCACTATCGAATTACAGTTTGCGGCAGTTTACACTGTGCAAATTGGCAAGCAATTACCAAGATTACTGTTACCTGATCGAGGTGTACAAGGGAATGAGAGGCATGGATAGAGTCGATAGCCAGAGACTTTTCCACAGGGCAGGATTGACTGCCACGAGGGGTCATAGTTTTAAGGTTTTAGGGGGAAGGTATAGAGGAGACATCAGAAGGAGGTTCTTCACCCAGAGAGTTGTGAGCGCATGGAATACTTTGCCAGTGGTAGTCGTGGAAGCAGAGTCATTAGTGACATTTAAGCGACATGGACATGGGCAGCAGTGAATTGAGGAGAATGTAGGTTAGGTTATTTTATTCTGGATTAGGATTATTCCACGGCACAACATCGTGGGCCGAAGGGCCTGTACTGTGCTGTACTTTTCTATGTTCTATTACGGAATGAACTGGCTGTAAAGGCCTTTGTTTGAGAAATTTTGTGGACCGGATAAAGCGCTGTATGAATAAAAGTACATTTTTCTTTCTGTTTTTTTCTTATATGGGGCCACTTCGCATTTGACGTTCACAGGTGAGAGATTAATGGGATTCCTGTGAAGGCTTGATAGATATGTGATAAAGACGCGATCAGTAGGGATTATATTCAGTGGAATTCGGGATAATAAAGGGGAATGTTCTCGAAACCCGTAAAATTCTAACAGGAGTAGACAGGAAGAAAGTTCCTGATGAACAAGGAGTCTGCAACCAGAAGTCACAGTTCAAGGCTGTAGTATTATACTTTTAGAATTTAGAGGAGGAGAAATCCCATCACTCAGCACATGATAAACCAATGGAATTTTTTTTCCAGATGAAGTACTTCAGACTAAAACATTAAATGTTTTCAAAAAGAAGTTAGACATAGTTCTCAGGGCTCGATTAATCAAACAGGATAAGTAGGGGATGTGGGAACATTACACTGAATTGGATGATCTGCCGTGATCACTTGGAATTGCAGAGTAGTCTTGAAGGACCGAATAGCCTACTCTTACTCCTAGTTTCTACTTTTCCATAACTGTTATGTATAATATCATTCCCTCTATGCCGTACCACACATTGGATTAGTGATCATGGCGTAGGTCACTTTCTTTCCGTCTCTTGGATATTTTATACTGAAACAAATGGAACACGCACAAGATAACTGAAGAGACATTCTGCGTCATTTTAATTATCTGAGAAAGAATCAAAATAGTTTGACGTGTTATACCCGGTTTAACGGGAAATATATAAGCAATACCAGTCTTTACTAGGTGCACTTCCTTCCATAACACAATATACAATGGAGAATGCCTGCTGTATTAAACATTACTTAACGAACATGTGAGTTATTTTAACACCACGGTTCAACATCTACTTTCAAAAAAACAATCTGCAAAAGAAGGCAAAATCCAGCAGTGAAAATGAAACATTAGAACTTGGTCTTAAGATTATTAGCCTCGGTTACAAAGAGTGGAAAACCACATGCGCAAGAATAGATTGGTTGAAATGACTGGATATAATAAGCACGTTGTTAGGACAAAGGATTATTAAAATATGCAAGATTGCCACTGCGCTAGGCTTCTCCATAATGCATTAGGAGACAATGCTTGACTGATGTTAAAATATATGTAAATGCACAAATAACATTCACAACTCTTGCAAAAAGCAATACGATAATTATTTTGGCCAATTTTTCAACGAATTAACGATCTTCCCTTCTGAGCTAAGAAATTAATACTGTGTGCCATACTGCCTGATTGCTTCAGTTGTATGAACGGTAAGAATTTAGAGCTCATGAAAAATTGTATCGATACTCGCTCCAAAAATTTAATACCAAATGCAACTAGTCTAAAACTGATCAGACCTGTGTTCAGGGGGCCAATCTGTAGCTGCTGTCCGTACAGCAAAGTGACTGCAAAGCGTTATGGAGCGCGATTCCAGATAATAGACGCGCAGAGCAGCTGATGTGCTGTTGACATCGAAACAGTGTCTGCGCACCCTTTCTTTTCCTGTCCAGCACCAATCAATTTGATTTTGACGCTTATGAATGAACCCGAACTGATGTGAACCAAAATTGCTGATGAAAATCTGAAATAAAAACAAAATTAAAGTGCGCTAGCTCTAACAAACTGATGAAATTTCGTATGCCCCTCGATCTGAATCTGCCTCTCTTTGTCTGAGTCTTCCTCTTCAGGCGTTGACCACTCTTAAAATTCATTTTTTGTCAATCGCTTCCGAACTACTTTTGTGTCTTTATTTCTTTCTCTCAGCCTGTCTGTTCTCCTTGGTCTGTCTTTCTGTTGCCTTCTCCCCCTGCCTCCCTCTCTCTCTTTCACAGTTGACAATGCACGATCACATAATTACCACATGACATGTCAGTTGCACGTCATTGCTGATATTTGGAATAATTCCATAAGAAGATCACAAGCTTTTTCGATATGTTTGTTCATCTTCCCCTGCATTGTCATAATGATTTGTGACCTGCTGGGATTATCAATTTCTTCACATTTTCATAAACAACGGCAGCTTCAGGTGTAAACTATGAATTTGTTATTCATAAATTCATTTCCAACTTGAGTTGGAATGTACATTCATAGACAATTGAGGCCACAGAGTCATAGTGATTAAAACATAGATTAAGGCCCTTCCGCTCATTGTGCCAGTGCTGGTCATCAATCAACTATCGATTACAATCCTATTTTCCAGTGTGTACCTCATGCCCTTGCATTCTACAGCAATTTAAGCGCCTGCCTAAGTACGTTTTGAATGTATTGAGGGCTCCTGACTCTTGTCTACATTTAGGCGGTGGATTCCAGCTATTCACCACACTCTTGTCGAAAATAAGTGCTTAAAATTAATACCAAAACTCTTGCTCTTTAATTTAAAATTATTCACCCCAAACTTGTTCGCCCCTTCACAAAGGGGAAATAGTACTGCCTATCCACCCTAACTATGTACCATATAATTTTCTACAACTTACTCAGGTATCACTTCAGCCCACTTTACTCTAAGGATAACACCAGTCAATCTAGTCACTCTTCATATCTGAATCATTCAGGCCAAGCTATATTCTATCTCCAACTGCACTCCAACTTACACTATACTTCTCCAATGAATGGGTCAGGATCCCTTAACAAATTAACCAGTATCCCCCGCGATACCTTGACAAAAATTTTAAAGATGTTCGTATCGATTGCATGTGGAGGTGCAAGTGTTGGACTGGGGTGGACAGGTCAGAAATCACGCGGCACTTTTTTTTGCAATCACAAGCTTTCCCAGCGCTGATCCTTCGTCACTTTCATCTGACGAAGGAGCAATGCTTAGAATGCTTGTGATTCTAAATAAACCTATTGGACTAAAACTTGGTGCCATGTGACTTCTGACCATGCAGGTTGCGTCAATGGTGCTACCCTTATTAATCTGATCGTTACCTCGTCAAAAAAACTCAATCAAATCAGTTCAATAATATCTCCTCTGATATTCGCGTGGTGACTGTCCTCGATTCATCCGTTTGGATTAACTCTGTCTCTTAGAGCTCTTTTTTTCAATATTTTACCTCCCACTGATGACTGCCCCATTTGGCCTGTCGTTTTCTGGTTAGCCCTAACACCCTGCTTGAATAATATCTGACATTAGTTCCGCTTCACTTCAAGGACGCCTGCTATGGACAGAGAAGATTCTAAATTTAATGTTAAAACCTCTGCAATCTCTTTCATTGCTTCTCACCGCATGTTGGAAAACAATTCACCTGGGTTCGGGGTTCAGCAATATTCAAGCCTGCTAAAATCTCCTCACTTTTGTAACTTGTTAACTTGCTCGAGGATAACACACGTCACCTCTCTGATTTCTGTATTTACATTGTCCTTCCCTGGAGTGACTTCAGATGCAAATAATTGATTCAGAACATCAACTGTTTCTTCAGGCTCCTCAAACAGCTTGCTATGTTGATTCATGTGCGCCCTACTCTATCTCACGACATACTCTTGTCCCCAGTATACTGATCCAAAGTTTTTGTATTTCCTTTAATGTTATCCACCAGTGCTTTTTCATCAAACTCCGCTTTCTCTCCCCATTAATTTGCTTAAGCAGCCCCCGATGCTTTACATACCTCTTTTGGATATCTGCTTTTTGAAGCCATCAGCATATGTCATAGACTTCGATTTTTTTTTCTCTCTTTTATCTGATTCTGTGCATTCCTAGATATGCAAGTTACTCTGGATTTGTTGGTCATACCCTTCTCTCTTGTGTGATAATGTTGGCCTTGGACCCTGACTTTTGCCATTCTGAATGAATGACGGCTCTGGTGTGAGATATTTTCGAGAATACCACTCGGTATATTTATTCCAATTCATAAAAATGAATTCAGACGTTTAAGTAGCCCAGCTGTGATGTTGTTTTTCTAACATATTTTGGATATTCCTCGCATTAAAGTTTGAGGTGTAGTTGCTCTTTCTGTACAATAAAGGATGCGCTTGCTAAATGGTCTTACTGTCTTTACATAGGACAAAACTCAGGTCTACATTGCAACACATTTTACGTATTTAAATTTCGGTTAACCAAACTTCGTATTTAGCACTTTTTAACCAAAATAAAGATTTATATCGTTCCTGGGTTAATTTTATGATTTCAAATTGAGCATCAAATCTGAGAACCAGGACTGATCGAGCTATTCAATGCTTTCTACCACGAGCATGCTTCTGAGATGCACAAAGAAAATCACCTCGATTCCATTCATTGTTTCTATACAAAAAGTGGTAATCTTAGAACTCAGATTTTAAAAAAAAACGTCTTGAGAGCTTGTAGCTAATCTCATCGTATCATTTCCATTGTTAACATCAACTTATGTTTAGGTTTATCTTTAAAGAAAAAGCAAAAGTACTTGTAAATCAAAAATTTCTTTTGGTCACATTTTGCAAATGGCACGGACGACGCCTTAATTTATGAAACCTCTGTCTTGTGTTCATGATTGCTTGTTCGTTGCAAGTAGAAGAAATCTCTGCTTAAGAAGCATATGGGTGATTTCTCAATTCGCCATCCCTTTCCATAACCGTGGTAAAATCTCCAGTTAAATTGTTTAACTTCCCAGTGCTGTTTACTTATGAACACTCTTTCATCAAATTACGCTTCACTTTATATTCAAGATAATAAGAATTGAAAGAGTAATTTTAATTTATTTGGAAACCAGGCGACAACGAATCGACCTTCAGTTCATAATTTGCGTGTTGGCTTGCTCAGAATTGTCATGGTCTGTTTCGTGGTTAGGTATAGTCACTTAGCCTGTCCGTCAAATACCTACTTTGACAATTCCTGAGAACACATATCCTACTCTAACAATTTCCCTTATCATGGACAAAATTGGGCAATACAGCGGCAGGTTGCGGACATCTCATCGTGTTTGCACCGTCCATGTGCTGAGGGTGACAATATCAATGAATACAACGATTCTTTAAAGATGCATATATACGCTACTTATGATCAAGATAACATTGATAATCTGTGAGACTATTTGCATTTTCCTGCGTCTAAATCTATGTGCCATACATGCCTCATCAGTTTCATGGAGCATGCGCCCATCGGTGGATACAGGTCTGAATTGATTTGCGTCCCTTGCTATTCAAAGAATCTCAAAGTTAATTGCATCTCCCTTGGCTGTTCTTAATGAAGTGAGCTGGATCGACAGCCAGATTGCACCCCCAAAACATCGTGGATCAATTTCAACAATCTTCCCATGAGCAACAGACGGATTGTTCTGCCTCTTGACGCTTGTACCATTTTCTTTAGCCTCAGATTCAGTATGTCATTTGTTATTGCATTTGTAGTTTTTTTTTCTGCAGATTCGGTCACATTTAAAATAATGCAATTTGTAGGAGAGTACCGGTTTCTGTGAGAAACGAAGGCAAACATCAACAAGTCCGCTTTATTTTCATGATGCTCGTACTTCAATTTGCAAAGTTGCCGTAAAAGTGGAACCTGATATTGTCTTTCAGTAAACAGGAAGTTTTGTTTTACTTTCTCCTAAAATGTCATTTCTTTGTCACAGACTTGTACCTGAAGATAAAAGTAAAACCTGCAGCTGACTCCAGAAAAAGAAAGCTAAAACGGGAGTGATTCAGCGCAAGACCTCCGTTGAATAGAATCCGAAAATCTCCTTGAAGAACTACAATTTGCTTCGGATTCAAATTGTTTCCATTTCTCTATATCTATTTCATTTTGACAAATATCTTATCAACAATTTGTAATGGTCTAACGAAGGTTTTTGGCACTCATTCTGCTATTTCAATATTTAATACGACGGAAGTGATGTGCTCCCTGCGACTGAGCCTCCTGGGATTTTGGATCCAAATGATTTCTTCTGCTTTCCAGTCTGAGAACGATATCATGTTTTGCACAGCCCCTGCTGATGAATCACATTGACCATAAAGATTAACTGTATTTGTCTGCCCGCAGATGTTGCTTAGCATGATCAGAACTTACCACTTTTTTTCTAAAGGAAAAGACAGCTCATCTGCCGCTGAATGACTTTTTAGGTACGCATGCATAATTTCAATACTGCAGCAGGTTCAATTATTTGTCTTCATCTGGAAGCTTTAGTGACAAGGTATCTATTACAACAAGAGCAGAAATTGCTGGAAAGCTCAGCAGATACGGAAGTATCTGTGGAGAGAAACCAGTGTGAATATTTCGGGTCCAGTGACCGTTCCTCAGAACAGATAATAGGTAGAAATCGAGTATCTTTCGGTTTTTACTCAGTATCCATTCCCATTGCTGCAATCTACATAAATTCATTCGAGAAATATTAAAAACACATGTTCATATCAGAGATTTGAGGTTTTAGGAGAGGTCTGGCATATAGAAACTGACCATTGGAAGCGTTTGCAAGGGACAGTGTCTCTGGGGTTCAATATCAAACCCTTCACGATGTATTGCTGCTTGCGCAGGTGAGCCAGTGCTGAAGCGCCATTGAACATGGTAACTCCTGAGCCCTTGCTGTGCTCAGTACAAAGGTTAAATAAACGCAGTGTCCTTCCCTTAATCTATCAAAGTAACTCATCACTTAAACAACTCTCTCGTAGGAAGAACCGCATAATTAGTAATGCCCATTCACTATTAAGAATTCGGGAGAGACGAATTAGAGTGATTTAGACGGGCCGCGTGGTCTCTTTCTGTGCCAATTTCGAGATCCCCGTTATATTATTACTTCCAGAAACAAAATAAACTAAACTACACGACTTTTGAATATGAAGCCTTCCAAGAAAAAGTAGAAAGAAACAGAACAAAACGTAGCGGCATGCGGCGAATAAAGAAAGTCGAGCGGGGACTGCTGGTTTTTTACCAACACTGACAATGTCCAGTGATGAAGCACTTACAAAGTGCGGGATGCTCGTGGGGGAAAGGGAAGTGGGAGGAAACTATCCCTGTCTTGTTGACTGAATAGTACACCTAACAATACATACAGGATGATCAAAGACTGGATTATAGTTGATTGAACACGGGGAAAGCACCAAGAAGTCGAAATATAACAACATTGCCACCGGCAGCTTTGCTCATCTTTGAAATCTTCTATTCCTGTTCAAAAAAATCTGAAAATTTGTTAGATTTCAAATGAAATTAAGCATATTGGCGCCCTTTGTTTGGTCCGGTGGGATTGGGAAACTATTCAGTCGTGATCGAGCTTTATCACTTAAAAGACTTATGCTGTATTTGTAGGACAGAAACAAGCAACTTGTCTCAATGGGCTGTTTCCGATTTTTCTAATACACACCAACCTTCCCTTCCTTTTCTTTGAAAGAAAACCAGAGAAACATGTTTCCCTTCATTTCTACATGTGCTTCTTCAACCTCCCCTCACACTTATGGATCATAGTGAATGCATAAATCCATATGGTGGTAAATTACATATTCTAAGCATCCCTCGGTAAAAACAATGTTTTATTTTTAATTTCGGATTGAAATACTTAATAATTCTGACCTCTGATACCCATTATGCCTGCACTGCTAGTCGGTCTCTGCAACTTCAACAGGTCCTCACTCTTGTGTAAATTATATAGACTAGTAACACGACATAGAGCATTCAATCGGAGATAGTAAGAACAGCAGATGCTGGTGTCAGAGGCAACACATTGTATCAGAGGAATAGGAAAATTGACGTCTTCCACACATTCTAGCCTCATTTGCAGCTCGACGACACAGGTTGTGGTGACTGTGGTTTCGGCTTGAAACCAGTGCAGGTTGAATAATTTTTCCCTTGTTCTGTGAGTCAGCTTCACACCTGCGCGGAGATTTCTAGCAATGAACTACGCTGAGATTACAGCAAGGTAGATCAAGAGCAGTATTAGGGCGATGATGCAGCCATGGTTGACACTGGTCCAAAAAAGGAATGGGTCAGTGGAGGAGCCATTTTTCACGACCACGATTTCCACTTCTTTGTGGAGCAGGCAAATGATTGTGGCGAACTTCATGTTGCAACCAAACTGAGGAAGCACCCTCTGATGAAGGGTCTAGGCCCGAAACGTCAGCTTTTGTGCTCCTGAGATGCTGTGTTCATGCTGGATGTTCATGTTCATGATGGATGTGTTCATCCAGCTCCACACTGTTATCTATGAAAAAGCACACTCCGCGATACACCCCCAGTGACGATGTAAAAAAAGCCTTTGTAAGGTCAAAGAAGACTACATCCAAGGGTATCATTCCTGCAATTGTCATGCAGTGAAACCATGTCCGTTGTGCCCTTCTGCCACCAAAAGTCACAATTCCCGGACGAGATGTTCAGCCATGGAGGGGAGACAGTTGAGGACAACTTTGGTGATGACGTTCTAAATGTTGACGGCAGGGAGATTCCCCTTTTGTTACAATGGTCAGGCTTATTCCCTTTTTTTGAAATTCCCGTAACTTCAGCATCTTAGAGCACTCCCGAGAACACCGTCCCCCTCCCACTTCCAGATAAAGCAGACAAGGGTGTGGAGCTGCACCAGGTCTGAAATGCCTTCCATTTCAATTCCGCAGCGGGAATGCTATTTGCTCCAGCAGCCTTGTTGTTCCTCGACTGATGGACTGGCGTCTCTACTTTGTTGTAGGACTCAGGTACTACTGTAGCACGCTGAGGGATGCGTTCAAGAATGTTGGGATAGTCGGCAGACCCCTGGGTGAGGTATGGTGGAGTTATCCCCCGCTCTTCAAAGTTCACAAGAACGCCTTGGAAAACGTTGACGACGTCTAATACCTCGGGAGTATTCTGTTGACTAAAGCAGTTATTGATGAATAGATTCAGTACTGCTTCCATCATGCAAGCGCAGTCTTCAATTCTCTGAGGTAAAGAATGCTCAAGGGCAACATCAGATCCTACAATAGCGTAATAGCTTACAGAGCTGTGGTTACTTCTGCCCTCCTATATGGCTCTAAGTCACAAAATGTCTACAGCAGAAAGCTTACTACGCTGAATCAGTGCCACCAACACTACCTGTGAAAGGTTCTGTGAATCCATTGGGAAGAAAGACGCATTAACACCAGCGTCTTCAACCAGGACACATTGCCTGAATCGAGGCATCAATCACCCTTGATTGGCTACAATAGGCTGGGCATGCCATCCGTATGACTCACCAAGCTGGTGCTCTACTCCCAATTTTGAAATGGCAGGCATGCTCCAGGTGGACAGCAGAAGCACCTCAGGGATACATTCAAGCCCTCACTGGTGAAGTAAAGCATTCCCAAAAGGCCGTCAAAAGGGGAGGGGATCACCTGCAAAGGCACTAAACACCTCGAGATCTGTCGTTGGGAAAAACACTAATGCCAAGTGAAAACAAAGGAACGTGATGCCATATCAATGCTCCATTACACATTTCCATGACCAAGTGTAATGGAACCTGTGCAAGGCACATTGATCTGTCCAGCCAATCTACGGGCTTACAGAGAATGGAAGAGTATCATCATCATTTGGGATGGACCACCAATGATGATGATGAAAAGTGGAGAAGAAGCTGGGAGGATATCCATTCTGCTTTATTCAAGTTTGATGTTCACAAGGTTTCATAATGTGGAAATTGGAATGAGCTAATTGGAAACACATTAGCCTTTTGGCCGTGACTCTGAAACATTGATGCATTATCTTCACTCCATTCACAATGCGATGATACATTCCTTTGTCAAACTGCAGTAAAAATGATCACTAAAACCAACACTAATGAATCTAATTAAAAGTACATTCGGTTAATCAGCGGTCATGAATTAAGTTTCTGATTATGAATAAACTAAATTAATAACCTGATATTAATTTTCCTACAAATTTTGAACGCCTCTCTCCCGCCACATTTCCACCTTTTGAGATAGAAGATGCCTATTATTTGATCGCTCACATAGTAATGAACATTTCAGCCTCACAGCAATAGTTATAATTTTAAATTTCCACAATTTTATCTCCAATTTTGTTCACCGGTTTGTCCTATTTGCATAATGTAAGTTAATTCAAAAAAGAGGCTGAGTTTCTTAACGAGTTGACCATCTTGTCTGCGCTTAACCGGCTTGCTCTGACTTTTCAAACAATCGGTGCCACCTGAAGGTAAAGGGTGCTATTAATTTACTGCTACCTCGCATCAGTATATGTAGATTTAACAATCTCCAGTTCACCTTTTTTTTATGTTTTAATCTTTAGGACACTTTGCACTCCCGAATTTTTGCTTGTTAACATTAACATTTCCTCATTTTTATTTTAATTTTGCCCACTTTAGCAGCTGTCGATGTGTTCAATTCCAGCCTGATGGTCTCTCAATCAGTTTCTCCATGGAGTACGTAGCAATGTCTTGGATATCTTAAAGATGTTCTTCTTTTTGATGCAATATGAAATGCTTCATAACATTCTGTTTATCAAGTAGGTGTGTATGACTGAAACCCATTTACCAAATCAATAGTATTTATCCTTTGAACTCGTTGATTTTGAATGCATTTCCAGATTATACTTGCATGCGTACATGGTGTGGTAGTTCTTGACGGATGTGATCTTATGGAAAGAACTTGGAATTGTTTACTGGTCTGTTTATATATAGCTGTGATGTTTCTTGTGTTTGACTAACTTTCAAATTTAGTTCTGTGAGAAGGAAGTAGACAAGGACACGATTATGACCAGGAGAAATATACAAAATTATTGCCCACACCTAAAATAAACTTGCAACAAAATATGCATTAAACCCTAATGCACATTCTGCTGTATTATTTCAAGACAAATTGTTCATAACACCATTCTCTATGTGTTTATTATTACCTGACCTCATCTTCTGGCCCCAATAAATTACTCATTTAATTGTATATATCCTATGAGTTCCAATGCTACCTCTTCAATGACTCTGAGAGAATTGTTATAGTCCAACAACATAAAGTCACAGGCATCGAGTCACACAGTATGAAAACAAACCCTTGAGCCCAATTAGTCCAGGCTGACGAAATGTCTCAATCTGACATAGTCCCATTTGCCAGCATTTGGCCTATATCCCTCTAAATCCTGTACAAACTGCAAGAACTGTGGAGGCTGTAAAGCAGAAAAATCTAAACCCTTCCTGTTTATATACCCAACCAGATGCCTTTTAAATGGTGTAATTGCACACACCTTCATAACTTCCTCTGACAGCTCATTCCATACACGCACTACCCTTTGAGTGAGAAAGTAATCCCTCGGGTCCTTTTTAAATCTTTCTTCTATCATTTTAAAGCTGTGCCCTGTAGTTTTGGACACCCCATCCTTGCTTTTATAAACCTCTATAGGGTCACCCCTCAGCCTTCAATCACCAGGGGGGGAAAAGCCCCAATCTGGGCAACATGCTACTAAATCTTTTCTGCACCCACTCAAGTTTAACGAGATGACCCTATTAAAGGGCAAACAGAATTAAATGCAATATTCTAAAAGTGGCCTTACCAATGTCCTGTACTGCCGCAACATGACATTCCATATCTGACACACAATGTTCTGACCAATCCTTTTCACCCCATGTTCTTCTATATTCTTGAAACCAGAAATCAAACATTAATTGTTTGTTTCCAGGTGAAAACATTTTAGATTCTTTTAACTTTGACGTACATGACATGAACTTTCTCCCCTGTAAACTGACCCACTACATCTGCAGTTCTTACCATCTGTCGACAAATCATTTTCTTTCACATCACAAAGTTTTCCAAAGTTCCAATGGCAAACAGTTGGCCAGCAAGCTTCTTTTAGTACTTTTTCTATTTATAGAACATAGAACATAGAACAGTACAGCACAGAACAGGCCCTTCAGCCCACGATGTTGTGCCGACCATTGATCCTCATGCATGCACCCTCAAATTTCTGTGACCATATGCATGTCCAGCAGTCTCTTAAATGACCCCAGTGACCTTGCTTCCACAACTGCTGCTGGCAACGCATTCCATGCTCTCACAACTCTCTGTGTAAAGAACCCGCCTGTGACATCCCCTCTATACTTTCCTCCAACCAGCTCAAAACTATGACCCCTCGTGTTAGCCATTTCTGCCCTGGGAAATAGTCTCTGGCTATCAACTCTATCTATGCCTCTCATTATCTTGTATACCTCAATTAGGTCCCCTGTCCTCCTCCTTTTCTCCAATGAAAAAAGTCCGAGCTCAGTCAACCTCTCTTCATAAGATAAGCCCTCCAGCCCAGGCAGCATCCTGGTAAACCTCCTCTGAACCCTCTCCAAAGCATCCACATCTTTCCTTTAATAGGGTGACCAAAACTGGACGCAGTATTCCAAGTGCGGTCTAACCAAAGTTTTCTAGAGCTGCAACAAGATCTCATGACTCTTAAACTCAATCTCCCTGTTAATGAAAGCCAAAACACCATATGCTTTCTTAACAACCCTGTCCACTTGGGTGGCCCATTTTAAAGGATCTATGTATCTGCACACCAAGATCCCTCTGTTCCTCCACACTGCCAAGAATCCTATACTTAATCCTGTACTCAGCTTTCAAATTCGACCTTCCAAAATGCATCACCTCGCATTTATCCAGGTTGAACTCCATCTGCCACCTCTCAACCCATCTCTGCATCCTGTCAATGTCCCACTGCAGCCTACAACAGCCCTCTATACTGTCAACGACACCTCCAGACTTTGTGTCGTCTGCAAACTTGCTGACCCATCCTTCAATCCTCTCATCCAAGTCACTAATAAAAATTACAAACAGTAGAGGCCCAAGGACAGAGCCCTGTGGAACACCACTCACCACTGACTTCCAGGCAGAATATTTTCCTTCTACTACCACTCGCTGCCTTCTGTTAGCCAGCCAATTCTGTATCCAGGCAGCTAAGTTCCCCTGTATCCCATTCCTCCTGACCTTCTGAATGAACCTACCATGGGGAACCTTATCAAATGCCTTACTGAAGTCCATATACACCACATCCACAGCTCGGCCCTCATCAACTTTTCTAGTCACATCCTCAAAGAACTCGATAAGGTTTGTGAGGCATGACCTGCCCCTCACAAAGCCGTGTTGACTGCATTTGATCAAGCCATGCTCTTCCAGATGGTCATAAATCCTTCAGAATCCTTTCTAACACCTTGCAGACGACAGATGTGAGACTTACTGGTCTGTAAAAATTTATATTCAAATAAAGCAATTATATCTCATTCTCCGTTATATTGAAGTAACTGGACAGTGTATATGTATTTTATTATCTTCCAAAACTTTTGATTTTCAAGCAATTGCTCAAATTAGATATTTTAGAATTCTAACTCGTGTAAATCTCGAAATATTCAATTCATTTTTGTCACCAGGTTTAATTGTTTTGAAACATCTGGTGATCAACATTTAGTTTGTTTTCACAAAATTTTTCATCTTTGCGAGCAGCTAGACTAGAATAGTCTAAGATAGTTGACTTTGTTTTCGAAAACGGCAACAAATTTCAGCCCTATGGTTGTACTGTGATATTGAAAGTTTGCAGACAGTCCTGTACGTTCTTGACGGTAACTGAAAACGTTCTGTAATTCTAGCTATTTAAAACAAAAAGAACTCTGACAGTTCGAGAATTTAAATTTAATATTGCTTAATATATGACTCAACACTGCAGAACTAGAAAACAGATAGATTATAAACCAGTGCAGATGCAGAACAAGTGTGTGCGGAGAGACTAAAACAGAGAAGCTCTATTCTATTCATTATCATGCTGGTGTCAAAGAAAATCAAGCAACATATCTTAATGGCTACTGCCCAGTGGGTCTGATATCCATCATTATGAAGTGCTTCAAAATATAAGCAATGGCATACATCAATTTCAGCCCCCCAGATTGCCTTGATCCATACAATTCGCCTAGTGTTGCAATAGCTCCACGTCAAATGCCCCACACTCATACCTGGAATATTTGAATAACCTACGTCAGACTCCCATTTATTGAGTTAACTTTCAACACCATACTTTTAACCAAACTGGTCTGCAACCTCCGAGACATAGGCTACTGCTCCATTATGTGCAACTGGACGTCCTAACCCGCAAACCGCAATCAGGAAGAGTAGGCGATAATACTTCCTCCGCAATAATCCTCAAAATCGGTTTCCTGCAAAGCTGTGTTATCAGCTCCATGCTACAAGCCCCAGGCACTCACTTTCTTCTGGTGATTTATCAAGCACCTTCCTCAGTTTGTGTCCATCCGTGCTCGAATGCAATCAACATGTTTTTACGTGTACTTGTTATATTTGCCCACGAACAATTGCCTACATGTAACTAACAGATTATCGTGGGCAGCATTAGCAGTGATAAATCATGTAAATCTTGAAAAGACAGAAAATAGATGATTGACAACCAGACAGACTAGAGGAAGGCAAGCAGTGCAAGATTATCTCTTGTGACTGTTTCCCTCTCTCAGAGATATACAGAATAGGGGACAGAAAGGGAAGTTAGATCTTCATTGATTCTCGCAAAATGGGTTTGAAAAAGGTGAGGGCTTTTAAAGCTCAGCGTAAGGAGTTCTGGGGTAAATTGAGAAGTCGGACCTCACATGTAGTAATCCTTTGATTAATTCCGCCACATCTCGTGGGTGCAAAAATATGGAATCTGCCAGATGAATGAGGAAATGGTCTACTGGAAATTCAGATTACATGGACGTTGGGACCTGTCAAGGGGAAGACGTGGCCATTAGAAACACAACGGGATCAACCTGGGCCGGACTATAACCAGTTTCCTGGTGCTGGTGTGTGCGTGGGTTAGTGGGAGGTGTTTGCTTGTATTATTTGGAGAGGTCTAAATAAGAATGCTTAAGTGATACGACCCTGTGCAGGTAGAAACAGGAGAGAAACGAAGATGGAATTTTGAAACAAAATTGATGACTGAAGAAAGGGCAAAACTCAAATGGGCAGGTTGGTGAAGGCCGATTGGGGGGTGCAGATTAGGGAGGTGGTGAAACCTTTTGAGTTATGAAATCCCCTCAAAATATGTCAAGGACATAGCCTAGACCTAAATATTTTATGTCATTTAAAGACAAGTGACAGGTGTTGTATTTCAGATGTGATTAGATATGTCCACGAGTAAAGCGTATCAGACTTTAGTTTTAACAACACAATCAAAATACAAACAAACAAAAAAAGGTTTGGCCTAACTTTAGTTCTACTGGAAAAACTTCATGAAATAATGTATTATTTAATTGCTAATCATCAACTGTTCCAATGTACCAGCATCCCATAAGCACAATAAAAACCCACAGCACTGTGGATGCTGTAAATCAGAAATAAAATAAAACAAATTGCTGGAACAACTCTGCAGATCTAGCAGCATCTGTAGAGAGAAATCAGAGTTAGCATTCTCGAAACAAAAACAGAGAGAGAACTATAGACGCTGTAGCGGATGCAGTCCCAAGGAAGAATCGCTTGACCCAAAATATTAATTCTGATTTCTCTCTATAGATGCTGCCAGAACGGATGACCTTTCCAAACAATTTCTGTTTTTGGTCCTGAAGGAGAAAGAGTATATAAGTGTAGATTTCTTACAGAAGTATAGTTTTCTCACAGATCTGTAGTAAGGGACAAACATATATGTAAAGATTACAAGTAAGGTTTGAAAGTGCACTTGCTGACTGCTGCAGAAACAGGCAGCTCGTTGGAAGATAGTTCCCAAAGGAACAGGCCATGGGATGCTCCAGACTGGAAACAAGCTAGTCTGCAGATCTTAGTGGCAAGGGGCCAGGGCTAGACACGATGAGTAACTGCATGTTTATTTTTGATAAAGGTTTCAATGGACCACAGCCCCCAGTGTGAGAGCGTAGGAGCCGCATACAATGATGGTAAACTATGTGGTGTTGATAGATATACTGTTCATGCTAGATGTGAATAATAATTAATACTAGTTTCAGAGATGCTTCAGCCTCTTTGTAACGACGGCTTGCTTCCCCTACCATTTATGTGCCTGTCGAATAAACTCCTGTTAATTTTCTGAATGCCTTCGAAATTTAATATGGAGCAGTTTATTTCATTTTCGGTTTTGTCCGTAAACATTTCACAAGTCGCCATTCCATCATTTCCCTTCTGGTATTTATACTTAGCAGTTTTGTGTTTGCAACTTTGCAGTCGTGCTCATTATTAAGTAGCAATTTTATGTGTAACGTGCCTGTTTGTGCTTGCTTTATATCGGGAGGTATTTACCTGAAATCAAGATATCACCTTTGCAAATGCTTCCCGCTTCTGTTTTGTTTATTAGTGGTTATTTTTCTAGCTTGTTTTCTCCATAGATCTATTGCCAAAATCAGCGGTTTGTTTTTTTTAATTCATTACATTGGCTTTGTCGAGCATGTGCTCGCCTTATGTCAAAAGGTAATATATTGAGACCGCTGTTTCCCGGACGTCACCTTATGTTTACTTCTCTTACGTTCTCCAGTGAATACCCATTACTACGTTGAGCAGTGCCTCCTCCACGCATGAATGAGAAACAAGGCTTCCTCACCGACCAAATTCACCATTACCTATATCACTATGCTAGCTTTGGAGGTTTCCTCAATAGAGAACAGTAAAAATCCTGCTATGTTTATTCTCCTTTTATCATCTACTAGTTCCATATTTCCTTTTCTGTGCCCATTTCCCGACAAGGTCTTGAGCATGCCGCATCCTAGAAATCTGCTCCTTCTTCCCTTGGTTCGTCTGATTCTCCATATGAATTCTTTACGTTTGACTTAGCCCTTTTCTTCCAGTACCATTCACTTGGCCTTCATTGCTACAGCTCAAAAAATTAATATTCTGTGGTTTTCTGGTTATACTGTAAATTGAAATATTACGTCACTATTCTCTTTCTTAATATTTTAATATTTGTGACTGCCTTGCTAACCATGACAGGCTCTTCAATAATTCTCAACGTTTTCTTTCTTATGTTGCATCATTGCTGCACAGGTAACTAAATGCTTCTTCAACAATTCCGCAACATCTATTTTAGAAGGAAATTAGTATATTATTATTCAACCTACTAATTAATTCATTCTCCAATTTGCTTGTGTTCTTTTCATGGTTGATTGTACATCTGGAGGATTTTAGCTGTAGAATTTACGTTTGGCGGTTGCTGTGAATAAACCTGAGTGCGAATAAGATTCAGAATCTGTTTAACGTACACAGTCAATAATTTTCGAGCTCCGAACTTTCCCTCATCTGAACTGTTATTCCTTCAGTTTAAATCAGTGTCTTGCAAACTTTGAAGTTTCAAACCTGTGAAATTCAATTTTAAACCCTTCTGTCGTTTTTGTTTCAAAGAAAATATTCGAAAATATATAACTGCATGAACGCCACCCCACCTATCTCTGTGGAGTAAAATGATATTTCAAGGGTCGGACTTTAAAACTATTGGGTTCAAGGGAAGTGCCCTCATCAGTAATACCCTCACAATGAATTTCTGTATTGTTTCATGTGGAAATTATGAGCTAGTGTCTATCGCCAGTGTTCCAAAATTGAGTCGATGACTATGTTTCTGTGTAGTACATGGCCACACCATGGACTTCAATTACCATTCCACAGTTCTCCTGCTCTTCCAGAGTAATAATCCTCTACTTCTCAATGAAACCTCAGTCAGTTTGTTATAGTGACACTGACGCAGTGGTTTGCTGTCTGTGCCTCGTTTGCAAAGTCCAATTTCCAGCATATTTCTGATGAAGGGCCTAGGCCCGAAACGTCAGCTTCTGTGCTCCTAAGATGCTGCTTGGCCTGCTGTATTCATCCAGCTCCACACTTTATTACCAGCATATTTAAATCTAAAGCCAGTGAAGGATGAATATAATGGTGCTCTAGTGAATCCAATCCCACTCGCTCTATTAACCAATATGTCTGACGCTGAAGTACTGAGTTCTGGCTTATGTATTAACTCAAATATCGATATGAATTTGTTAATTTCAGACGTTAAACAATATGGCAACAGAAGGCGTCTGGCGGAGTAACTCAGGAAAATTTACTCGATGAATAAATTAAAATAAGTAAAACATGAAAGCGACTATTTGGCTTATACTTCGTGTTTCAGCTGCGAGCGATATTAACACTTGATCTCCGGCCTCGCTATAGAACACGTCGAGGGTCTTCTGGTTCTGAAAGGACAGAAGGACAATTTTAATATTAAACTCCATCGTGTCTCATCTTTGAAAGGTGCCGCTTCCTGACGCAATTTCTAAGCTCCGACACATTCAAACATTGCATTCTGATTGGTCGAGGTGAGACATGGTGTATTTCTAGACTAACAGGAGGCGTGTTCATCCTGTAACTGGCTCGTAAGAGCGATGGGCATTGACTGATGTTACTGTATCTTAACTAGTTCCTCACGTTATCAGTTCTGCATGGGCTCATCAACTTCCGTTGTTATGACTTTTCCTCACTTTTCCTCAGACAACAATGTCGTTTATCATTTAAAATGACATCAGTGCGGAAAATAGCTATGACCAGAATTGGTTAATAAACGGCTAAGAATCTGGGAGGATACCCACATTGCCTTATTCAACTTCCATGTTCACATGGTCTCATAATCATGAAATTGGAATGAACTAATCAGAGACACCATTTCGCCTCGTCGCCGCGACTATAAAACATTGATGGGTTGTCTTCATTCTGTTCACAGCTCCATTTTATTTATTTGAGTGAAAGAGTCGGGTCACACTAAAGTATTAATGCCAAGACTGATTAAGCAAATTTACAATGCATTATATTAACCAGTGATCATGGCTTCATTACCTGATTGTGAATAAACAACATTAATTGTTGAATATTAATTTCACTACCAATTTTATAAGCCCGTCCCCACCGCTCTCCCATCCCTCGAGAGGTAAACTTCGATTGCTCATAGAATAATGAACTGTTCTATCTTGCAGCGGTTCTAACAATTTTAAAATTTCATTTTTTTCACTCTTAATTTGCTCACTGGATTGTCCCATTTGAATAATCAAGTTTCGTTCAAAACAGAGGCTGGCCTCCTTAATGAGTTCTCAATCCTGACTGCGCTCAAATGACTTGCGTGCCTTCTCGAAAAGTCAGTACCACCTGTAGGTAAAGGTAACCCATTGACGCATTTCTATGCTGTTACCTTATAGTAACAGATTTATGTCATTGCCCAATCAATCGGGCAATAGCACATGTTACCATGCTAGCTCCTGTATGAGTCATAGAAAAGGTTTAAAGTTGAATAGACGAATTAGTAAAGTTAGATCGCATGGGATTCAGCGTGAACTTGCCAATTGGATGCAAAATTGGCTTAAAGGCAGGAGACAGAGAGTGACGGTGGAGAACGGGTTTTCGGACTGGAGGCCTGTGGCAAGGCGTTCCATAGGGTTTGGTGCTGGGTCCACTTTCGTATGTCATTTATATAAGTGATTTAGACAATAATATAGAAAGTATAGCAGTTATGTTAGTGGATGATACCAAGGCTGGTACTATCATGGATCATGACAAAGGATAGCTAAGATTACAAAGAGATCTTGATCAATTGGATCAATGAGCTGAAGAGAGACGGGTGGAGTTTAATTTGGATAAAAGCAACGTATTGCATTTTGGTACAACAAACAGATCTAAGACTTGTACAACTAAAAGTTGGGCCATGATTAGTATAGTAAATCAGAGAGACCGAGGGATTCATGCAGATAATTCTTTGAAGTTTACACCACCATATAGATAGGATGGTTGAGAGCATTTTGCATGCTTGCATTCATTGTTCATACATTTGAGTACAGGAGTTGGGACGTTGTGCTGACGTTGCACAGAACGTTGGCGAAGCCAGTACTATGCCCAGATGTCCTTGTCAAGGGAAAGATATTATTAAGCTGGAAAGTGCTCAGAAAAAAATCACCAGGATTTTTCTGGGAGTGCATAGTTTGAGCTATAAGGAGAGGATGGATAGCCTGGTGCCTTTTTCACTGGAGCGGAAGAGTTTGTGAGTTTACCGTATAGGGTCTATAAAGTAATGAGGGATATAGATAACGTGAATTGGAGGAGTCTTTTCCCAAGGCTGGGAGCTTTCATTACTAGAAGCCATATTTTTGAGTGAGATGAGAAGGATTTAGAAAGACCATAAGGGTTTGTTCTTTTTTTAACATAGAGAGTCGTTCGTGAGTATAATGAACTTCCAGAGGAAGCGGTGGATGCAAATACAGGTACAGCATTTAGAAGGTAGTTTGGCATGCATTGGTTGGGCTGAAGGATCCGGTTGCATGGTGTATGGTGTTGTGATTCAATGACACTGTTACAAAAAATCATAGAGCCATGGAGTCTTAGGGCAGAGGAGCAGATCCTTTGGTCCAACTTATCCATGACAAGCAGAAAAACCAGTCTGACTTTGTCCCGTTTGATTCATGTCTCTCTCAACCATTCTTAGCCATTTACTCATCCAGATGTCTTTCGAATTTTGCAAACGTACCCGTCAGCAACACTTTCTCTGGCAGCTCATTCCATGCACACGTCACTGTCTTTATGGAAAAAGGTACCACTGAGGTCCTATTCAACTTTTTCCTTTCACCCTATACCAATGTCTGCTAACGTTGGGCTCCCACTCGCTTGGAAAACTACTTTGGCCATTCACCCTGTCCATCTACATTTGATTTCTTAAAACTCTGTGAGGTCACCTCTCCAACTCCAATGCTCCACAGAAAAGCAAAACCCTGCCTATTCAGCCTTTCCCGATACCTCAAACCTTCCAGACACAGGAACATCCTTGTAAATCTTTTCTGCACCCTCTCCCATGTAACAACATCCTTCCTTTAGGAGGGCAACCAGTGTTGTATGCTGTATTCTAAAAGTAGCCTCGCCAATATCCTGTACAGCAGCAACATGACCTCCCAACTCCTATACTTAATGTTCTGAACAATATGTGTAAGCGTGTCAAAAGCTTCTTCAAAGCCACAGTCTCGTAATATCATTAACACAGAAATCAAACCTATTCGTTCGTTTTCAGGCAATAACATCTAGTTTCTTTTCACTTTGACATAGGTGACATGATCTATCTCTTCTTGCACATTAATTATTTTGATTTTGATTTTTGATTTTTGATTTTATTGTCGCCTGCATTTTCCAGTAATATTATAACAAAATATCGTGAAAAGCTTTCATTGGTCACCATGTGATGACGTAATTGAAATGATTTAAGAATAAGAGGGAAAAGAACAAAGATATCGCTCGGCCAGAGGTTATCAGTCCCGAGTCATCCCATCGCCATCAGCGACACCTGAGCTGCCATCGCTCTTTTAGCGCTTGGCTAGCATCGACCATTTTTTGCTGCTGGGCCGTTATTCGTCTGCCACCAACTCGCCACTGCCTGCCAACCCACCAAAGTCAGAGTCGCCTCTCTCACTGCGAGGCTCATCTCATCGATGCTGCCTCATTTGCTATGCGTTATTTCTCTTGCAGAGAGCTGTTGCCAGATTGTCTGTTTCAGAAGCCGTGGCTAAACATCTTTAAGCTCCGTAAGTGATGGCAAGAACTGCAGATGCTGGGATCAGAGACAACACAGTATGGAGCTGGAGGAACACAACAGACCAGACAGCTATATGGGAGCAGGAAAGTTGACATTTTGGTTCGGGACCCTTCTTCAGGAAAGATCCCGACCAGAAAATTCAACTTTCCTGCTCCTCTGATACTGCCTTGCCTGCTGTGTTCCTCCAGATCTGTACGGGATTGTCCTAACTTCCTTGAGTGTAGCTTTTTATTGCTAATTAGATGAAAGAATCAGGCTCACACAGAATACAAAATGTTCTGTTTTCAGCTGGGGTTTGGAGATAGCGGTTGGAATAGATAGATACAACTCTCTTTGCCCTGCAGCCAAAGCTTGAGTTCTCTCTCGGCTGCGAGATCGTTTCTTCCGGTTTTCTTTTTTCCCTTGTCCAGAAGGGAAATTGCACACGAAGGGGGTTGTTTTACTATATGGCAGCAGTTTATAACTAGTTGTTAAATACGACGTTATTTCATGCAACATTTCAATGGACTTAAGGTGATGGTATGCCCTTTTCTTTTGCTTTTGAACTGCGTTGGAAAAATCAAATGTGTTTTGCTTAAAGTGTACTGTTGGACAAATCGAATAACACTCGGAATTTCAGCGCCTTACACTTGCCTTTAAATAACATGCAGTATAATGATCTCCACTACCGTCTTAGTATATTTTGACGGGGATTCGCCTAGTCCATTACACTTACGATTTTAGCACATCCCCACTCACACCACCCATTAGCCCCTCACCACTACTCCCCCACATCTTCAATGCCATTTTGTTTCCTTTGTGTCAATCGTTCCAAATACGTACTTCTGTGCCACCAAGCCTATTGCTGTGGACTTCTTCTTTCTTAATTACCCCACTGAAACACACTAAACTTGACCACATACAGTGAATAATTCTTTTCATTAACTCTGGACCCGCAGAGTGGCCTTTGATCCATTTACTCGCATTGTAAAAATTCAACGGTAGAGGCAAATGCTGGCAAGTGCAAAATTCCGCTGCTGTTGAGAACCGGGCACTCTTCAGCGTGCTCAATTGTAAACTCTTAGTTCTAAATATGGACTTGTTAAATTTGGCGCGGTTCTAGAGCCACATCACACAACTTAGGGTTTTCTTAAAATGTGAAGGTTGACCTTGGCTCTATAAGATTTTTTTGTGCCCGTCACTCATAAATATACTATTTTGGGTAGGCGCACCCACACCTGAATGATTCGTTCGAGCGAGGCAAATTACATTTTCGGCACTCCCTGGTCCTATTGCCTCTTTACACGGGAACAGTAAGGAATATAAGTTATATACTCTAGGGTTTCAGTCTCTCAGGTCAGTTTAGGTACTACCAACATTGTTTTGATGCTGGACATCGTGGTTTCTGGGCCATTTCTGCTTCCATTGCTTCCTTTACGTTGTTATCAATGGAAGAGTACAGGTTAACGGATTGAGGGTGCGTGTTTGATTGTAGTCAGACAGAATATCATTTTGCTCAATGTTTAACCAGCATTAATACATTTGCTAAGCTCTAAAATCAATGCTAAAGGTTTCCACGTCAACTATATCTTAAATGTGTATCGTTGTGGCACCAATTCCAGTTGACCTGTTGAAGCGGTTGAACGGGAGAGAGTGAAGGATGTTCGTGTGAATTGGCTTCCAAATGACAGTTCGCTAAATATGGTCATGCCACGCTATTGTTGCATTAATTTGCGTTACTAAATGGTGCACATATAAAACCAAATTGTTTCCATGCGTTCACACGACGATTTTAAACATGATGCAGAGCTGTGATTGGATCTAAAACGGAGACTGCAATGAAATTTGCTGTTAAGATTCTGACAGATTGGTTTTTCAATTGTCTCTTCCTCATTACAACATTCGACTAACTTTACCCTTTATGTTTGCTGTCAAGGTGACCTTATTATTTCCCTCGTGACACTCCTCATACAATATTTTGATGATTTATTACCTCTATCTTCATGAATTTTACCGAATCTTCATGACCTTTAAAAGGCTTTTTTTGTTCCCCTCACATTTTTCAATGATCTATGCATCTAAGAACAAAACACTTTTCAAAGATTCCTGTTCTTACATTCTCACTGTTTAGTAAAATTTGAAGCTAGGAGTAAGGATAGGACATTCGGCAGTTTGAGCTTGTTTGGCCATTCCGGGTGCTTTCAATGCCACGGTCCTCAGGCTGCTTTCAATGCCACGGTCCTTTGATACCTTAATTTCTTTCTTGAATTCAATCAGTGACTGGCCTCCTCATCTTCTAAGAAAATCCAGATCAGTTAAGCATGATTCCTTTTCATAAACCCACGATGACTTTGTCGAATACCCTTAATAATATATAAGAATTCTGTTAACATATCTTTTGTCATAGACTATCGCATTTTTCCCACAACTGACGTCGGTTAAATTGTTTTTAATTCTCTGTGTTTTTCTTTATCTCACTCTTTTTTGTTTAAATAGAGGGGTTGCATTTGCCACAGTGTAATCTGTAGGAACAGATACAGAGTCTGCAGAATTTTGTGAGGTGGATACCAATACATCTAATATTTCCAGGCTACTGTTTTTAATATTCACGGCTGCAGGTTACTAGAATCCAGAGATTTGATACCCTTTAAGCCCATCACTTTCTCCAACTAGTTTTTAGAGGTGATGCTGGCCTCTTCTAAAACAAATCCCCTCTCTGACTCTTGTTTCCTTTAATTTCTGGAAAATTATTGATATCCTCACCTGAAGAATGAGCAAAACATCTTTTCATTTCTTACGTCCGGCCTCCTTTCTCTGCTGTAATTTCCCTGGCATCTGATTGTAAGCAGTGGACATTTGCCATCACTGCCTATTTCTCTTCATATTCTGAGAGAATATTTTGTAAGCAGTTTTTGTATTTGTTGCATATTTAGTCTCATACTCTAACTTCCTCCTCTTGTTAGATATCTTCTGTCCTCTTTTGTTGAGTTCTAAACTGTTTCCATTTCTCAGGCTTGCTGCTTTATCTAAAAAAAAAGTCTCCTGTTTGGATCGAATAACATCCGTCATATTCTTAGTAAACCATAGTTGAGAAACATATCCTGTTTTATTTTCGTGCCAGAAAGAAATTAATTTCTTCAATCATGCATGTTGTTCATCTTATACTTTGCCTATCCGCTGCTGACTTTCAGTACAGCATCCAAACCATCATTGCCAACTCGTGCTGAATATGTTTATTTCGATTCAGGACCTTAGTTTGAGGTTTAACGTCTTCACTCTAGGTTAGTAAACAAATCCATCACTTTTATGGTCGCTCTTCCCCCATGGACCGAACACAACCATGTTGCTAATTAATCCTTTCTCAAAACAAAACACCAATTCTAGGACATCCTACTGTCTTGCTGCTTCCACAAAATTTTGGTTTAAAAATCCATCATGGATGCAATCTAAGAAATCCTCCTGCATATTACAATTGATACTTTGGCTTGTCCAACCTATATAAAGATTAAAACACCCATGATTACAGTTGTACCTTTCTTAAAAACATCTCGAATTTCTGTCTGTTCCCTTATATCTCTACAGCAGATTGGGTATCGAATGAGAACGCTCACCAAAGTTTCCTGGTCTTGATAGTTTTATCTCCACTTATACAGATTTCACATTATCTTTTTTTCTAAGCCAGTTTCCTTCCTCTTTATTGCATTGGTTTTGTCTACCATTCCCTAATAATGTTGCTCACTTTGTTTCAGTTTTTGCCAGTCCCTTTTAAGTGTTGAATACACCTGCATGTTCAGTTCCGATCTGCAGCCTGCAGCCACGTCATTGCAACTATAGTAAAACGATATATACCTATCTTTAATAGTAATTTTAATCTCTTATTTCAACTATTGCACTATTGTGGCACAATGCCTTCGGCTTGTTATTTTTGTTACTTTCATTGTAAATACACGTAAAAGCATGTTGCATGTATTTGAACATGGACGCACCCTAACTGGAAAACATGCTTTACAAACCACCAGAAGAAAGCAGCCACACAAAAGTACAGAGGACGAATGTAATCAATACATAGATCAATCACATAAACGCGCTCGCCCTGAGTTGGTGTGGTTCGATCTCGACAACAAAAGATGTGCTAACAAATAGCACAATAATTGCACAATCCTTTAGCAGAATGGCTCGAACGGTTTGACACCGGAAAGAGACGAGACCGACTGCACTACAACTGCACGGATGAATTTGTAACCAACTGTTCAAAAGTAATTATTAAAGGTTAGACATAAGCCGAAATAGTCATGCATTGCAGGAATGTTTCACCTTGTCTTGAAAAGTTAACAGACGTACCTGCTCTCAAATTTCCATTGAGTGTCTTCAACTCGAAAGTAACGTTGAAATTAGGACAATGAAGGTGCGCCTTCCGCTATTGCTTGGTGAGTCGTAATTCAGCACGCCCACTTCCCGGCTACTGTGAAATCTTGCCATCATCTCACCCTTAATTGTCTCTAGTTAACTTGCAGCATCAGTGACGGGCTCCAGTGGCTTAGCGAGAATGCCTGAAATCGCTTTTCTCGGGTACCTGTCAACTCTCGGTATTATTTGTACAGGTATGTATTCACTTGTCTACTGGGTAGAAAAGAATGAATAAGAAATGGTCAACATTGTTTTTGATTATTTCCTATTGTCCTTAATGCGTGATATTAAAAAAGAAACCATATTATCCAAACAGTCACCATCTTTTTTTTTATCTCGACAGCTGCGAATGGGACGGTTGTCTCGGTGAGTCAGGACCCCGCTCGTACGACCCAGCTGAAAGGCTCAAATGTAACCATTAACTGCTCTGTGTCGTTTTTCGTTCCCAACGTATTGGTGGATGTTTATTGGTGGCGCAATCGCAAACTTTTAACCCCGGATCCAACATCAAACAAAAAGAATTTAACGAAGCTTTTCAAACAGAGAACTTCCCAGTTGCATCTGTTCAATGTGAGTTTCCAAGATTCTGGATTCTATTACTGTGGTTTTAAACAAGGGATCGGAAGGTTTTCTAATGGCAGCGGAACTGAGCTCGTTGTATATGGTGAGTGACACTGAGGTGGGATTGGGCTCCCTGAAATTAATTAGGTTCACATCAGAGAATTCGTGCTGCTTTCAACATTTGATTGATAATCCTGTCTGTTCATACATAGTACTAACTGCAGCATTAAATCTATACTGCCTTATGCCAGGATATCTTTTCTTAAAAAGAGTCAAATTGGAGTGGAATCATTAACTCCACCTCTTCTGTTTTACTTCAGGTTTTGGGCCTACGTGGAATTTTGCTTTCTTACCCGAGTCAGTGATTGTTCTGCTTTTCCTACTGAACTGCTTTAAATAATTATTTTTGCTGACTAATATCTTTCGCGAAGCTCACATTGATAGCTTCTCCCTATTTTCCATGAGAGACTGATTTTTTTTCATACGTTAGTTAGATCGTTCCGGTCGGTGTATTCAGTGCATTAGTATTGTATTTCCATTACTGAGCGTTTAGACGCAAATGTGACCAATGATAGAGAATACCACGCGATTCCGCAATCACCCAAGCTGGCGTAAGTTCTGCAGTCCTGCCCCATTTAGTTGTCCATGCTGGTAGAAAATTAACTAGCTCACAGGAGGAGAAAATAATCCCATCGTAAATGACGGTAGTGGTCACCACATCAGCGAAAACATTAGGTTTAATCATTGGGAGCAATCTTCACCGAGAACTCCAAAGTGGGTGATCCACCTCAGCTTCGTCCAACAACCCTCTTACATAAGCCTGGTGAAGCGATTTTATTCATTATATTTGATATGCAGAAATAGCTTATGACATTGATATTGCAAGGCCTCTGGGTTGACATAGCAGAGTTTCTGTGCTCTAGAGCTCACCGCACTCTTTGCCAATCTGTTACAGTAAGGATACAACACCGGGATCTATCCAACAATCAAGGAAATTGCTCATGTTTTCACGTGAACAGGAAAATCAGGGCAAATAAAATGCTGCCAGCTACTGACCCTTAATTCCACTCCCTACCATAAGTAGTAATTAGCACAATCAGGAAACTATACACCAGTGAGCCTCACAATGGTGATTGGGAAGCTATTGGACAGAATTCTTAGGAATAGGATCCACTTGCATTTCAAACAGAGTGGCCTAATAGGGGCAATCAGGGTGGCTCTGTGTGGAGCTGCTCATGTCCTACTATCTTGATTGAATTTTTCGATGTGGTGACAAAGGTGATTGATGAGTGTAGAGTAGTGGAGGTTGTCTACATGGATCTTCGTAAGGCTTTCAACAAGGTCCCTAATGGTAGGCTTATCCAGAAGCTTAAGATGTATGGGATCAATTCCAGGTGACTTGGTGGCTTAGAATGAGAATTGGCTTAACCATAGAAGGCAAAGAATAATGGTGGAAGTGTGCTTTTCTGGCTGGAGGTCCATAAATAGTGGTGCTCCACAGGAATCCTTGCTGGGACATCTGCTGTTGATGTTAAATGTATATAAATGGCATGGATGAACAAGTGGATGGGTGGGTGGATCAGTAAGCTGCAGATGACACAAAGATTGGTAGAGTTGTAGATAGTGTAGAAGGTTACAGATAAGGGTGGGTAAATGGCAGAGGGGGTTTATTCAGGTAAATGTGAGGTATTGCACTTTGGGAAATCAAGTGTTAAGGAAAAGCGTACGTTTAATGGCAGGATCACCTGAACAACATTGGTGCATAGAGGGAGCTCGAAGTTCAAGTCCATAGCCCCATGAAATCAGCCACACACGTAAATATGATGGTAAATAAGGCATATAGCAAGTCTTCTTTATCGGTCGGGGAATTGAACACAGGATCAGGATTATAAGACTTTATAACACTTTCATTAGGCCACAATTAGTGTATTGCATTCAATTCCGATCGCCACATTGCAGGAATGAGGTGGAGGCTTTAAAAGTGTCATAAGAGGTTTACCAAGATTCTGCCTGTATTAGACTGTATGATTTATAAGGGGAGGCTAGAAATAAAAACTTGGGTTGCTTTCTCTGCAGCGGTGGAGATTGAGAGGAGATTTTGTAGAAGTTTATAAAATTGTGAAATATGTAGATAGGGTTGACAGTCAGAGCCTTTGTCCCGGAGTTAAAACATCTAATACTAAGGGGCATGCATTTGAGGTTGGCGGAAAACTCAAAGGAGATGTGAGGGACATTTTGTTTTTACACAGAGAATGTTAGGAGTCTGGAACATGCTTCAGCGGTATTGGTGGAGAGAGATACCAGAGGGGCGTTTAAGAACTTTTATACAAGCGCATGATTATGCAAGGAATGCAGGTATGTGGACCAAGGGCATGAAGAAGGGGTTAAATTAATTTTACATTACGTTCAGCACAAAATCTTGGGTGGCAGGGCCCGTTCCTGTACTGTACTGTTCTGAGCTCTGTGTTCAAATCAAATGGATGTGTCATTGAAACATAGAAGTCAGGTGCAGGAGGAGGTCATTTGACCATTCAAGCCTATTCCACCATTCATCACGCTCATGGCTGATTGTCGAACTCAGTAACCTAAACTTGTTTTCTCCCCATAACCTTTGATCTAATTCAGCCCAAGTGCTGTACATAGCTTTCTCAACAGCCAATAACCAGCACTTGATCGCTAATAACCTGGAAGAGATTGCTGGGTCCTTTGCAGAGATGCTTGTATCATTGACAGCGATGGGCGAGGTATCAGAGGCCTAGAGGCTCCCTAGTGTGGTGCTATTATTTAAGAAAAGCTCTAAGTAAAAGCTAGGTACAAGAGAGCGATGAACCTTAAGTCAGTGGTGACAACATGGTTGGAGGGGATTGTGAGGGACAGGATTTATATACATTTGGAAAGGCCTGGATATGCATAGTCAACATGGTTTTGTGCGTGGCAAATCGTGTGTCACGAACTTGATGGAGTTTTTAAGAGATAACAAAGATGACTAATGACGGCAGAACAGGATATGTTGTCGATATGGACTCAGTAAAGTTTTCCACTAGATTCTGCACAGAAGGTTGGTTAGCAAGGTTAGATCGCACAGGATCCAGGGGAAGCTAGTCAGATGGATATAAAATTGACATGAAAGTAGGAAACTGTGGGCGCTGGTAGAGTGTTTTTTTTTCAAACTGGAGGTCTTTGACCAGTGGTATGCCACAAAAATAAGTGCTGGCTCCACCGCAATTCATCATGTATATAAATGATTTGGATGTGAACACAAGTGGTATGCTTGGTAAGTTTCACATGTAGCCAAAACAGGAGATGTAGTGGACAGTGAAAAGATTACCTGAGAGTACAACCGGATGTGATCAGCTGGGCGAATGTATTGAGGAATGGCAGATCGAGTTTATGTTAGATAAATGTGAGGCTTTGCATTTTGGTAAGGCAAGCCAGGGCAGGATATATACAATTCATGGTAGAGTCCTGTGGAGTGTTGCTTAATAAAGAGACCTAGAGATACAGGCTTATAGTTCCTTTAAAGTGCAGTCACAGGTAGACAAGGTGGTGAAGGTGATATTTAGCATGCTTATCATTATTAGTGACAGCATTGAATATAGACGTTGTGATGCCATATTGCTGCTGTCCAGAACATTGGCACATACAGCAGGGTAAGGGTTATAATTGGGGGTCGGGTTGTTTTATTCATTTTAGGCAAGATCTGGGTAACATAAAATAGGAACAGACACTGTCAGGGAAGAGCACTACAGAAGTGTGGAGCTTCTTTAAGGAATGCATACTGTGTTGCACGATATATTTGCCCCTAGCAAGCAGGGAAGATGCAGTTGAGTGAAGGAGCTTTGATTCTAAGAGAGATTGA